>NW_009258485.1:12954-14013 GCF_000687185.1 Egretta garzetta | reverse complement strand
ATGGAAGGGGCTGCCCTGGGAAGGGGTCGAGTCCCCAGCCCTGGGGGGATTTAACAGCCGGGCAGAGGCGGTGCTGAGGGCCAGGGTTTAGTGGTGGACTTGGCAGTGCTAGGGTAATGGTTGGACTCAATGATCTTAAAGGTCTTTTCCAACCTAGATGATTCTATGATTCTATACGGGAAGCAAACCTGGCCAGGTCACCTCCTCCTGACACTGTTGTAGTTTTGGTCTGCAGTTGTCAGATGTTGGAAAGCTGAGCAGTTGCTGGCACAGGCTGCTCATCTGCATGCAGCTAATAGAACATTTCCCCTGTGTGAATTTTGAATACAACTCTATTCAGCCCTTGCTTCACTCTGAACCAACATGGGCTCTGCAGACAACTCCGTTCTAAACATCAAGGGAGTTTGGAGTGGAGGATGAGGATAAAGATATTATATTTTTGTCTGGAAGTTAGGATGGACATTACATTACTATAGGTGTTAGTTTCTGGGTGGGATTTTGGTGGATCTGCTTAAAGAGCGTGGAGATCAGTTTAAAAAAAGTGCTGTGCAGTCATTCAGACTATTACTCAAACCTCTTGCCAATATGAAAATTCAGCTCAGGAAATCATAAATGAATAAGTCATCAAACCAGGATGAATATTTAGCTTAATCCCACAGCTTACATTAGAAGACTAATACTTAAATTGTGTAGCATATACTCTGAAAATAGCTCAGTGCTGGTCTATGCAGGATTTTCCAAAGACATGGGGGCTCTGCAGCAATCTCATTGCTCTCCTAGCCTGACCTGAGCTAGCTCGCCAGCTGAGCTGGGCTTACCTCTGCCTTGCATCACCAGGGCAATGCAAAGCAGTCACAGAATACCAATGTGTCTGTCCTGTTCTGCGAATGTGTTGCAGCTTCCAGGCGTACTGCTGCAAGTAGAAGTGTTGGCATAAAGATGGCAATTTGCTGAAACCCCTCAGTATTTCGTTAAGGAGTAGGGACACACTCATTTACCTCAGGGCAAGGAGCTACCAGAGGGGAAGCTGAAAGATGCACCTCCAAAAACGGTGTTGTT
>NW_009258485.1:0-12907 GCF_000687185.1 Egretta garzetta | reverse complement strand
AGCAGGTAACAATTACTTTCCAAGGTAGGAAAAATCTAAGCAGAAGGAGCCTTCCAAGCTGGATAAACAGCAGAGGAAATCCAGTGCTGAGATACAAAAATAATGGACAATACCTTGAAATATTCATGTATTTGCTGGAACATGTCCAGAGGAGAGCAACAAAGCTGGTGAGGAGTCTGGAGCCCCAGGCTGCTGGGGAGCGGCTGGGGGAGCTGGGGGGGTTCAGCCTGGAGCAGAGGAGGCTGAGGGGAGCCCTCATCGCTGCCTACAACTGCCTGAGAGGAGGGGGGAGCCGGGGGGGTCGGGCTCTGCTCCCAGGGAAGGGGCGATGGGACGAGGGGCACCGGCCTCAAGTTGTGCCAGGGCAGGGTGAGGTTGGCCATGGGGAACAATTCCTTCCCCTTGGGGCTGTCAGGGGCTGGAAGGGGCTGCCCAGGGAAGGGGTCGAGTCCCCAGCCCTGGGGGGATTTAACAGCCGGGCAGAGGCGGTGCTGAGGGCCAGGGTTTGGGGGTGGGATGGCAGGGTTAGGGGAACGGTTGGACTTGATGATCTTAAAGGTCTTTTCCAACCTAAATGATTCTATGATTTATTTTATGCTACTGGTTGTACAAATTCTACATTAACCATTTCAGCTCTAGTAAAAGATCTGTGAATCATTGTAAATAACTTAATGAAAATACTTACTGTGGAGACAAAGGCAGCTGAACAAAATCCTCCACAATGGAGAATAATAAAGAAAATGATGCAAACCTGTATAAATCAAAATACCCTTTCACCCTGAATGCCATGTGCAGTTCCCAGCGCCTAAACTCAAAGGTGGATACAGCAGAAATGGAAATGAATCTGTAATTGGTAGCAACAACTATTAAAAAGTGAGATCAATCACCTTAGAGAAGAAAAAATAATAGCCAGATCCCTTGTTTTATTGCCACCTCTCCTACCTTCTGGATTAAGAAAGTGGCCTGTGTCCTGGGCAGGACACACATACTGATTAGTTCACAGGTATTTCCTCAAGGGGTGAGATGAACATGTTAACAAAACCTTCCCTCTTTCTTCTTTCTTTCTAAAAGGCTGGTGGAGCTTGACAGCTTGGAGACTTCTCTGGTTGAAACTGAGGAAGATGTTCAAAAGAGAAACAGATGGATAGGTTATTGGATTGAAAAAAAGAAAGATGAAGGAGTCCTGCTTGTCCCTAGAGAAATATAATTTGCTCTAGGCTATAGTTCAGTTTTCATCCTGGAGTAGCTTCGAAGTGGACTCATCCCAGAATGCCACCAGCTCTGGGATATTGCAAAAGATTTTGTGAGCATCTCCAGTATTGGCTAGGCATTGAAGTTGCACAGTGCTGCAGCATCGGCTGGACGGGGAGCCAGGAATATGCCACCAGTGAGGCTGGCTCTTTTCTTGCCCCCTGCCTGGCTTCAAAGCCAGCTGGAGGGACACTGCTGTGAGAGATGGAGAGCCATGCCTGACTGAATGCAGAGGCGGAGGATCAGTAGGTTTGCTGGGGGAAAGCCAGGGCTGAAGCCCAAAGCTGACATATGAGAACTTGAAAAAGTTGCAGAGCAGCTAGATTGGGAAATTTTGCCAATGCATTCCTGTTTGTTGGAAAGATCGTGTGTCAAGCTAAGCTTGCTAACTCCTTCCTAACTGCAAGAGTTATATTCTCCAGTAGATGTGGATATTTACTTTATATTCATATAAGATTTTTATTTTCTTTGACTTTTTCTCTGGGAAATAAGGCTGTTTTGTTTCTGATACCCCTTTTTCAGCCTGCAATACTAAAAGAGCACATGCTGTTTCAAGAGAGTGAAGAGCATGTAACTTCAGTTCAGCATCACTTGAGAGCACACAAAACTATGTGCAAGAATAAAATGTCTCCAAAAGACATTTTATTGTTTCTACACATCTCTTCTGTACAAACGTGGAGCAGCTTGGAAAGCAAAAATATCTTCTGCCATCACACACAGGTTGAGATTTTTCAAAAACAGAAAACACAATAAGAAACAAAGTTTTATGAGCTGTGGAGCCTCTTGTACAAATAGCCTAGTTTTTATCTTCACCCTACCATTACTTCCAGAGAGCCGTGTGGAAAGATTCGTGGTACATTTTGTTCTCGAACCCTCTACATACCCTAGTTTGCACAGAAAACTTTTCCAGTAGTGCGCCTTAAGCCTACTGGGAAACAACCTTAGGAGCTGAGTCTGCAAGCCATGCTGTACTTTCTTGATCCGCCTTTACTCTAAGGAACCAGTAATAGCTTGGGTGCTGTGATACGTTTTGAGAAGCGGGTATTGCGGGGCTCCAGTGAGAACAGATTTCCATGAAAAAGTCCCATTTGTTACCGTTGAAAAAAATCTGTGTTTGATAAATTTAAAGGTATCTGTACTCTTCCTGAGCATCTGTACAATATCTGTAAACTTACTGAGGCAGTCCTTCTGTGGGATTTACATGGCAAAAAGCATAGAAATGAATGAGTTTTGCTAAGAGGTCAGACATATTTGCAGCTTATTCAAGGGAGATTAAGTAGCAAGATTTGGAAGTGGGAGGTGTAGAAATGCATCCTTGAAATTCTCATTTTTCTGTCATTTTAGGAAATGTATGTGTGTGCCAAAGTATCTCGTTGTTCTTCTGATGTTTTTATCAGATCCATGCAAAATGCAGTTGGTTCCAGCCTTGAAATGCAAATTTGTCTTACACTGCTCTTGCTGCCAGTAGGAAGACTAAAAATACATATGTAATGATGTTCCTGGAACGCTTGCAAATGCCTGTAGATGATGATTCCATTTTTTTTTTTTGCTGCTATCCAAAATAGTGTTAATTTCACAGGCTCATTTTGGCCAAAATGTATGGTCTTGTATTTAAATTAAGAATTCTTCTGAGGATAAAATGACTTAACTATTGGAAGAACTTTGCCAAGTAGGTAGGTCACTAAAAGGGAGCCTGGAAAAAAAAAACTAAATTAGGTTTTG
The DNA here is from genome assembly GCF_000687185.1 of Egretta garzetta. NCBI lineage: Eukaryota > Metazoa > Chordata > Aves > Pelecaniformes > Ardeidae > Egretta > Egretta garzetta. The sequence continues at coordinate 9,934 of NW_009258485.1, read as the reverse complement.
CCAATTTATGATGCTTACATATGGTTTCATGATTTTCTTGTTACTTTAAACATTCTTTGCAGTATTAGAATCCCAAAACAGCCCACAAGCCTGGTAATGCAGGAAGGCTTATAATTGAGGCAGGTCTATTTAATTTCATTCAACAGAGAAAAATGAGGAAAGTAAAGAAAAAGTTAGGAAAAGAAGCATAATCATCATAACTAAAGGCAGTTGTTACAAAGGTTTCTGACTAATGCCAACAGAGATTTTGAAAGTGGGGACATTTTAAGGCTGATGCCTAAAAATATGGATTTAGGAAAGCACACAGAAGTGACTATTTAAAGCTTGGAGTCAGGAAAAATTTTCTGTTAAAACCATATTTAAAAACCGACCTGAGCAGAGATTGATTTCAAGAGCCAAGATACTGTTTTTCAAGGAGACTATGTCCCTGTGTTCTTTTTGGTGGGAAGCAGGAGCACTCAGACCTTCTGAAAAACAGGCGTTTTAAAGATTTAGATCACATAAATCTAGAAGAACAAGATGGAGCACATTTGGGTTGGGCTCAATGTCATATTTTTCAATACAGCTGTAATTGCGGAATTCATCTCACCCCGATTCAAATATACAATGTCGATGTTTCTGTTTGACTTGGTTGTCCACTTTGCCTTCAATCAATGGAGAGAAGAGGCATGATAGAGAATGAATCATCTCATCCTCGAGTAGATATCTAAAACTGGTCACATGAATCTTCCCCTACAAGGGCAGATTTTTCTCCCTGCCTCTAAAAGGAGTGTAGGATGGGTGTCAACACCACAGATGTCTGAAATTTGAAGAGCTACATCTTGTCCTGGATACTAAAATCCAAGCACCAACCTGTGAACATTTAACTTCAATCTTTATTTTTCCTTTCACCTCTTTTAATATATGATATGATGATGCACCTTTAATGATTTCTTTTCCATGGTGTGCACAGGTGGAAGACATTTATGCTACTTGGTAAATTTAACTTCATACTTGGCGCAATAAAGAAAGTGAAAGTGCACTTAAGAGATATAAAAAATCTTGGCTCTCAAACCATAAAATTTCTGCTGCATGGGTATTTCAGGTATCTTATTGCTGAAGGTGCTTAAACTAGCCCAAATGGCCACTGATGATAGGAAATCAGCATCAGTAGTATAGTAAATCTATGTGTTGTCTGGATAGCAGTGAGAGGTTAAACACCATAAGCGACGATATCAGCTAATGGTACAGAGAAAGCTGTGAGAAATACCACATACAAAACTCTGGAGAAAGAGGCTTTAAGGTAAAGCTAATAAAACAGATAATGTGGTTACCCTGGAGTGATTCAAGGTGAAATTCAATTCCCAGAAAATTCTTGGTCCTTCGACGAGAGCACACTTTACTATTGTAACTACAGTTTCTAAAAATGCCTGGCAGTATTGCTCCGACTTCAAACTAAATATAGTTTGATAATTAGCTGCAGAAAAGGATTTGAAATTATATACAGTATCAACAAAGAAAATAAGTAACGGAAATGCTTAGCAAAATTACAGGGTTTTAATGAGAACGAACTCAATTTTAAATTATTATAGAGTCCGAAGGTCATTTCAGTCTTCAGTCATGATTTATTCACTAGAAAATAATAGGCACACTCCAAACCTAAACAGAAAGGAAGGATTTGTAGCACATTACAGTATTACATATGACACTTAGGAAGAAGGCTTCTCGTGTGAAGGCAAATGACTTTTTTTATCTGTAGCATGGCAATTGTTTGAAGAAAAACAACAAGGAAAAAAAAACCCAACAAGTTATTTCTGAGATAAAATGCACCAACAAAATAAGAAGTGGAATTGAGTGAGAAAAATATATTTGCCAAGGACAGAGTCAGACAGGAGGAAGAATTTATAGCCCTGTGCTAATTTTGTAATCTCAGATCCTGAGCTGGATGGAAGAATGACAGAAAAGGACCTTATCTAATAGATGTGACAGAAGTGATGAGATTGAAAGATGATAATCTTCATCTGAACTCCTACCGAAGATTCATATTCATAGAGTTAAATGTTAAACTTTCTCATAAAAGTGAAGTGTTTGCACTTAATATAGTTAGAAATTAGAACCAGGAAGAGCTTCTCCTTCCATCTCATCCACTATAGTTTTTTGGCATAAACTAAATGTCTTAAATATGCTAGGGAAATCAGGTAAGTGCAGGCTGAGCCTGTTTGCTCATTCACTTGCATTACCAAATTGAAAGAGTTGTAAATGTGTTTGTAAACAGTAAGCTATGGGTTTATGCATTTTCTGCGCTTCAGGATTATGCAAGTCACGTAGTCTTGTGCATTTACTCTTGCAGCATTTTCAAACCAAACAAGACCAGGCAGGGTTTTTAAGGGAATGGGAGCCCCACTTGCTGAAAAATATGTTAAGGTCAGTGTTTCAAGTAGCTGGCAGTCTGCGCTTTAAAATAGTAGAGCAAGAGGGAATGAATCAGCTTTACCAGTATTTAAATCTCAGCCTTTCACTTAATTGTGTAAGTGTAACTTGCTTTGTTTTGCTTAAGCTTCTGAAAAGCTCAATAAAGCTACTAGGATGCCTGAATTGCAGCATGGCTTGGGGGTGTCTTTTGCCTTCAACTCTTTGACCCTCTCTCTCTCATTGTAAGGTCAACCTAGCCAGCAGCAGCTCATCGTCAACATCTCCAAACTTGATCTGTGGCGTTGTCCACCTGAAAGTTCCTAGTGGACCTGAAGTGGTATAGTCAAAACCGAAATTTTATTCCTTCCCCTACCAAACATCCACTCACTCTATTTCTTCATCCGTGGGGAACTTGTGTATTCTTCTCTGTTGCTCCGCTGGATGGGTTTGACTTGACTCTGACTCACCTCTGGGCCCCCCCAGCACAGGCAGATCTAAGCTACACCATTTTGGGGGATACAGTGTCTTTAGGGCTGGGCTTGTCTGGAGGGCAAATCTCTTGTTCAGGTCATTCTTATCTCACACCCTCATTTCTTCCTCTTACCCCTGCCAACCTCTTCTTCATACATGCATATCCTTTTAAAATACAGGTGAAGTGACTGTTCCTGTAGTCTGTCATTTAAGGGAATAAGACACCTTGTCCCTTTTTTGCATTCCTTCACTGGAAATCTCCTGCACAGCGTTCCGTACAAAGCACTCATGAGCTTTCACAGACCTCCACAGCCTTTCCCAATCCTACTGATGGTCTCCTAAACCCGCTGAGGTGCTCCCACACAGGCACAGTCTACAGAATTCATGAGGGTTTGTTAAAAATATTAGCTTCTTGTTTTCTTCCTTTCTTCTCCTCAATCCCTTAACTAGAGAAGGGGGAGTTCACTAGATGACCTCTTCAACTCCTTTCCTTTTTTCTATAATTTTGTAGGTAAAACCTGCAAGGTATTCATAGAGCCAATTCACTACTCACCTTCACATTTTGCTTGAAAACCATTTGTGGTGCTACCAGTGAGAAAGAAGCAATGATTAGGCAGATGGTTTAATGAGGTTACTGCTTTTCAGGCTGATCAGATTGTTTGATGGTTGCCTCTCTGTCTCCCACCTTCTACAAAGTCTCGTGCCTGAACTCTGTGTCAGTGACTCCTTCTTGGTCAGGTATTTGCACAGCACCCAGTGCAATGATGCTGTGGTTTCCTTATGCTGCTAAGTAAAGATAAAAAAGTAAAGATAATAGTTCTGAGTGGACACAGTTCAAGGCTTCACATCAATTATGAGCACAGGTAAAAGATTCTGTCCTTTCCAGCACTGAGAAGTTCTCGCTTACTGAACTGTAGCTTTTGTGGTTTATAATGAGTCACTAAACCAATCAAAGAACGTGCGTGTATTGCATAAAGTAACAGAAATGGCAGAGATTAACAACATGAATCTGGGAACTAAATTTCTCCATCAAATACTGATATTCAAGACTGCAGAAGAAAGTATCTACTGCTGCTCTTAGGGGTGTCTGTGGTGTTTGGTAGGCCCATTTATCACTGAAATATTTACTTTATAAAAAGAAAAGCCCTGCTAGCAATGTCTGAATGAGAGAACTGGACATTAACACATTACTTTTTATAGGTAAATACTTATAAATATAGCCACAAACGACACAATCAGACACAAGTCCGGAGTCTGCGCCTTATGCAACCCTATTTGGGTTGATTATTAGTGTTAATTAGAATAGAATAGAATAGAATAGAATCATCTAGGTTGGAAAAGACCTTTAAGATCATCAGGTCCAACCTTTATCATCACCATGTCTGTTATGGTACAAAGAACCTCAGCTCAGGACTGAGCATGAGACCCGGGAGCAGAATTCGCCTTCCTGCTCTCATTCGCATAAATATAAATGCTGAGATCAATTATACAATATCCAGACTCTTCGCTGGCTCACTTACCTCCTAGAGAGGAATCACACTCTCCAGAAGTTCAGTTAAACTTCTCAGAAGTGGGGACAACACATTCTCTAATGGAGATTGCATACCTTCGACATGTCTGAAACTACAAATAAAATTAATTCAGCCACCCAAGATGCGTGATTACTTCTGCATAGGCATATTGCTTGAGGCATCCTGCTGTCTTTATTGCAAAGCAATCCTCACACTTATAAGGATATCACACATTTATTTTGCAATGTGAATATGACTAAATTTTTTTTTTTTCCTGATTTGGAAGTAAAGAAAATACCAAATAAGTGGCTGCTTCGCCTCTGATCGGCTGATGTCATCATGGTGAGCAAATGTACGAAATGGAGAAAAAAAATGTTGGTGCCAGGTAAGACAAAGGCTGAGAGTAGTGTGAGCTGTTTAGCCATTGCTTGGTTAGAAGAGAGGAGTGCAGAGACTCCTGGCAAGGCAATGAAACAGATGGACAACTTTGGCCCAACTAGAACTTTTTCCTCTCAAAGAGAGAAACGCTGGAGAATCTGTCATGAAGGAGTTATAAATGAATATTGTAGGAAAGCAGTAAGATTTGGGCTGTAACTTTAGCTGGTGTAAACTGGAAGCTAATGGAGCAGTGAATCAGGGATTGGGCCTATTGCACTATTCCTATCTCTCTTTTGAGTGAAGTAGTTGAGAAAAAAGCGGCGTTGTCCTTGCCCAGCTCTGTGAACAGAAGCGTAGCCGCACCGCTATCGGATAAGGCAAGGGTAGAGCAAAGAAAACGTATTCCAAGATACACGTAGCATATGTGGCAAGACAAATTGGGACACTACATTATACTTTGCAAATTTATTCCTAGCCTTAAATAAAACATTCGCTACTAAAAGAACCATTTTAAGGAGGTAACCTAGAGCCAGACTGTGGATGCAAATCAGGGAGACAATCACGTGACAGGGTGGCCCGTTTGGGTCCAAATTCAGCCCTGGTGCAAACTAGGGCAACTCTTTTGCACTCCTACACTGGGTATGCATCTGGCAGCCAGTTTTTGTGCTTCCACTGCATCCAGGACACGCAGAGACATTACTTCCCATGCCATACGGCGTTTTATTGCTCATGGGCTGCTAAAGGATTATCAGTAATTCAGGTGATTTGCAGAGAACGCCAATAACGGTTTGTCATGGAGCCCGGCGCATGAGATAACGATGAAAATGTATTTCAGGCTGGAAATATGCCTCCTATCTCTTCCCCAGTCAAAAGCAATTCTATAGCAGTGAGGTACAGTACTCTGAGATGGATTTTAATCTCCCTTACACCCGTGGAAATTAGAGAAAGTTCAGGTAGAATCAGTAGAGTTGCAGCAACCTAAATCAATGCCTTTTTCAGCTGTGCATTGTAGGGAGACTTTTTTCCAAACAAAGCAGGATTGATAGGCAGAATTCTCTCTCCTAATATATTTTTCCCTGTATATACTGATGAATTTCAGGTAGAATGAATCAAGACAGGGTGAAGCACAAAGGAGATTAAGTAATGTTGACAAGAAATAGTTGGTGACAACAGCAGAGGCTGAGAGAGGATTTAATGGCTATGGCACTAGTACATGGAGGGAGATAAGGCCCCTTCCAGTACCTGACAATACTTTTGGGGAAGAAATTTTTCCTAATGTCCAACCTAAACCTCCTCTGGCACAACTTAAGGCTGTTTCCCCTCGTCCCATCGCCCCTTCCCTGGGAGCAGAGCCCGATGCCCCCCGGCTCCCCCCTCCTCTCAGGCAGTTGTAGGGAGCGATGAGGGCTCCCCTCAGCCTCCTCTGCTCCAGGCTGAACCCCCCCTTTCCAGTGCCCAGCACAGGGGCACGGTCACTGCCCTGCTCCTGCTGGCCACACCAGCCCTGATACAAGCCAGGATGCTGTTGGCCCTCTTGGCCACCTGGGCACCCTGCTGGCTCATATTCAGCCAGCTGTCGACCAGTACCCCCAGATCCCTCACTGCCAAGCAGCTTTCCAGCCCCTCATCCCCACACCTGTAGCGGTGCATGGGATTGTTGTGACCCAAGTTCAGGACACGGTACTAAGCCTTGTTGGACCTCATACAATTGGCCTTGGCCCACCAATCCTGTCCAGATCCCTCTATAGAGCCTTCCTACCTTCAAGCAGATCGACACTTCCACCCACCTTAGTGTCATCTGCAAACTTGCTGAGAATACACTCAGTCCCCTTGTCCACATCATTAATAAAGACGTTAAACAGAACTGAGCCCTGGGGAACACCGCTTATGACCGTCCACCAACTGGATTCATTCACCACAACTCTTTGGATCTGGCCAGCCAGCCAGTTTTTCACCCAGTGAAGTGTACGCTCATCCAGGCCATCATGAGCAGCCAGTTTCTCAAGCAGAATGATGTGGGAAATGGTGTCAAAGGCTTTACTAAAGTCCAGGTACACTACACCCACAGCCTGAGCACACATTTAGATGCTATCCCCAGCCAAGCAACAAGGTGCTCAGAGCATTTCTGTACCAACATGAAGGGGAAAAAAAACCCAGAAAATAATTTCTGTGTGCTTTTGAAGTACTTGGAGTGTTCCTTCGGCTAACAGATTCAAAGCTTTGGAAACAACAAGTACAAAACTGCGCTGAATAGGGATAAAAGAAACACAGATTCAATGCTTTCGCCCAACTGAGTGCATCCTGCTGCAGCTTTCTGACCACACTCTGGTGCTATCGCTTAGCGACTATATCAAAAAGGTCTCTAGAGCCCTAGCCCTGATGACTGGCATACCCTTGCATAGAGAACAAACTGCCAGCCCCAAATGTGTTCAGCCCAGAGGACTGATAATTATAATTTCTCTCTCGAAGCACTTGTAAACTGAGTTCATGGTCCAAGATCTACCCCAAAGAGTAATATTTTACTTTTTAATAAGACAAATCAGGAGTAAGTTGGCAAAGTGTGGCTCTTATCTAGCAGAATGTCCTTTTTAGTGCTTACGTGTTTGCTTAAATGTGAGCATTTATAGAGTACCATAAGAGAGGCACTCATCCATGTGTACTCAGCTGTCCTTTGGGCAAGGGACAATCTGACAGATTTCACCTTGCAAGACCAAATCCTCATCTCCCACACCCAAATGAGAGTCTTCTTTTCCTCCATTGCAAGTAAATAGTTTTCAGCGTGGAGATTTCAAATGTACAATATCAAGAGGAACACCAAAAGAGGCTATGACAAAAGAGTGAACAGCACCCCAGTTCAGCAGAGAGAGCAAAACCCAACCTTCTTCTGCTTTTTTGTTCCTGCTTTTAACTTATGCCAACTGCTCCAAAATCTGTTCTGGCAGCTGGGTACCAGCAAGCCAAATCTGGACACGTGCACTCCAGCAACAGCCCTTGACATCGCTTGTCCTGGTCAGGGTGAAACCATTACTCTGGCCATGCAGATTTTTAGGATTGCAGATTTTTAGGATTGCGGCCACAGTCATCCTGTGATCAGAGTGACCTTGGGGCTGTTTTGTACTGGCAATGTGCTGCAAAAACAGCTACAGTACAGCTGAGGACAGGGCCCATGGAGTTGGTCAGTGTAATGATTTACATTTGGTATGAGCATCACCCAGCTCCGAGCAAAGCTGTGCCAGAACAGCGGTGAGAGCTGCATTGCATTTAAATGAGAGCTTGAAAAACATTTGGAGCTGTTCAGATGGTAAAGACATCTGCATCAACATCCTTAGTCCATGTTTATAAAAGGCACGTATCTCTAAGTACCAGTGCACAATTTTAAATTCACCAATGGCATGCAAAAATTAAGAAACCCCGGTCTTGGCCACTGATCTGTTGAATTTACTACCAACACATCCCTCCCGCCCCCCCAAACACCCTAAGAAATCATTCAGCACAGATGACTTCAATGAGCCTTGCCCCATCTCCTGCAGCAAATTAATTTCCCACAGAAAATAATTGACAGAGAATGACAGTTGCAACCCTTGTATGAGAGAGAGACGGTCTCTGTATCTCAAAGCATATTTTTACGAGACTCTGGAATGGAGCTGGCCTGGGATAATTGTTGCTGGAGACACTGAGAGGCACTGAAAGCACCAGCAGGCATTTTTGACTAAACCCAAGAAATTCTTAAAATGGAAAACGCAGTGTGAAAGAAAGAAAAAGAAAAAAAGAGCAGAAAAGAAAAAATACCCACTAAGCTTCCCCAACCCGAACCCCGCAGTCATGAAGAAAAAGGAGCCCTCTGAAGACAGACAGTAAAGTCAACTCCCTGCAACTGAGAGTTCTTGCAATGAGAGAAGACAGAAGTGTGAATTTTTCTTTCCTCATGCCCTGGAAAAAAGTCTTTGATATTCTGGAGGGAATTAGGAAAAAAAAAATTTAAAGCAAGCGAACTTCACTAACAGCCTTCTCCCCTTCCCTGCCCCTTGGCAAAAGTGTTGGTATTAATTTGTGCAGTTGCTGTGTAAAACTGGTCAGATATTGTCTAACAGAATGCTTTCCTGTTTGAAATTGTTGTTTTCCCCAATATTAATTATTTTTCTGGAAGTTTCTTGTCTCCTTGCTGAAGCCTGATCTGTCTGATTTATTCATATTTCTTAATGTCTGAAGTTTTACCTCATAGGTACAACCCAGACTAATTTTTCAGCTCTGAAAGGGGCTTAGAAATGTGTGAGGCTCAGGTGGGAGTGCAGAAGACCATGTGGAAGACCTGTAGCCACCTTTGAAAAGCAATAACAGAAATCAGTAATGCGCTTGCCGCAGTCGCTTCAGGTAGTTCATTACTTAGCTAGAAAGTCCAGGAGTAAGTTAAAACCCTAGCAATTCACTATCCCAGTACACACTTCAGACATCCAATGTTTTTTCCTGCCTCTGAGAGCTATCAAAAAGAGGATGAACTATCTCTGAAATCCTTTCTCTTGTGAAATACAGGTAGATTTTAAGTCTTTCTTCTACAGCACTTAGCACATGAGCCACATATGCAATGTGGGGAGAACAACAGAACTTTTCCTTCGTGGGGAATGGTATGGAATAACATATGGGAATATTTTTTCTCTTTTTAGTTATTCCTTCGATATAGGTACTTTTGAGGTCTCCTTTCAACCCCTGGCTGGGTATAAGACACCCTGAAATGGGAATGCCTTACTCCATGGGATGTGAGCAGTTCCCCAGCACAGCTATCACACAGAATCCCAGAGTGGCAGGGGTTGGCAGGGCCCTCCAGAGACCACCCATCCCCCGGCCAGCGTCCAGGCGGGTGTTTAATATCTCCAGAGAAGGAGACTCCACAGTCCCCCTGGGCAGCCTGGGCCAGGGCTCGGGCACCCTCCAAGTCAAGAAGTTCTTCCTCCTTCCTCCTTCCTTTAAGTGGAACCTCTTCTGCTTCAGTTTGTGCCCATTGCCCCTTGTCCTGTTGCTGGGCACCTCTGAGAAGAGTCTGGCTCCATCCTCATGATGTCCACCCTTATCCTCATGGCTGATTTTTGCTTCACACATTGAAATGATTAAAACTGACATAAGCTGCAAAAATGGCTACAGTTTCCCATTAAAACTGATTGTTTTTCATCTCTGTTAAAAAAAAAAAA
>NW_009258484.1:5051334-5100056 GCF_000687185.1 Egretta garzetta | reverse complement strand
GCATCATTGCTAGAGCATTTCCCCCAAATGTGCTAGCTAATCAGTAAGTATAAAATTGAAGTGAACAGTTTTACCTACTAAGCATTGCCTCATGCCTACCTTCATTAAAATTTATCTACTGTCATGTTGCCCAATCACCCACTTTGATTAGATCCTCCTGGAATTCCTCTCCATTCTCAGTCATTTTGTGTAACTTAAATAATTCTGTGTCCTCAGCAAATTCACCACCTTGCATACTGCTTCCTCCTCAAGATTATAACTAAAGTTGTTGAGTTGCAGAGATACTGAGAGCACCTACATGTTCAGCTTGGCAATAAAACTATTTACTCTTCCTTATCATTTATTTTCTCTTTATAAAAACTCTTGCATTTCCCCATACAATTACAAACTTCCATTAATATTCTCCCATGGGTGACTTTCCCAATAGACTTGGGTAAAACTAAGTAAATGTGTGGCTTTGTAACTTTGTGCCTTCATACAGCTCTGCCAGGTTTATTGCAGATAATGTATTCTGACAGAAATGTTGCTGCTATTTCTCTGTGTTTAACCATCTGAGTTATTTATGTCTTCAGTGATCTTTTTATGTTTAGATGAGTGTTTGTATTTTACAGTGCAGTGTGAGAAGTGTATTGCAAAACAGAGGGCAGATTCCTGTATGTATCTTGTAATAGAAATGTTAAAAAGACAAAACCATGGTGTTGGTCCTCACCATTATTTCTGTAAATGAATGGGCCATATCCAAGCATTGCTAAAAATCCAATTAGTAGAAGTTCCAGATACTCTCACTTACAATACTGTCTTTGTGTCTGTGCTCTTTTCGAAGAGTATTTGCAGTTTGTCACCTAGCATTTATTTAGTTGTTTCCTTTGTGTCGTGATTAATGAGTATTAGGAGAGCGCATATTTAGCTTATGTGCTATTAAAGGAAACTGGGCCAAAGCTGTCTGAGCATACCCAACAATGGTTAGATATGATTTTCTCTCTGCATATATGTTTTTTTTAGAATCTGTACCAAGTATGTTAGTATTAGAAAGTCAAATTATTTTCCTTCTCCTATAGCAATTGTATGCATTTTAGGTGGAAGAGCTGTAGAAGCATGAGTGGGCTAATTGCCAGTTGTATGGAAGGCAGATTAATACGGGTGGTTTTGTCCTGTGCTGACTTTCAAAGCTGTTGGTGTGACCCATTCTGCTGTGGGTGCATTTGCATTGTCTCATGAAGGACATCAAAGGCACGTTTTGGGTCTCCAAAATAAAGAAGGCATCCTAAAGCTGGAGCTGTCAGAGCAGCAGTTCACTAGTTGTTCCACAGCAGAAAGAAATCTTCAAATCCATATTTGAGAGAATTAAAAAAGCTGCTTTAGGATAAGTTTCTGTGGATCTCTGCTGCTAGAAATAAATTGCTAGTGAACTGAGTCACCCTGCTACCTAGGGTGTATGGTGTTTGCGAATGAAGTGTTCAGCCAAAAGAAAGCATCCTGTCCCCTGGCAATCTTTTGAAACATCACAACTCAAAAAGATTAATTTGGAGAAAGCACTGCCTCCCGATCCCTGCTTGGTCTTCCTCAAAAGCCATAAGAGTACCAATATTTAAGATGGTTCCAACTACTTCTTTAGTAGGTTTTTTTTGCTGTTACATGTGCAAGTGAGCACTGTAATATAGTGTTTACATCTGTATGTTCATCTCTGAGGAAATTACCTCTTGAAATTTGTTTACTGGACTATTTTTGAGATTTAGCCAGAAATGATTCCATGCTGGCTTGGGAATATGCCGCTTCAGTGCAGTTCATACTCGCAGCGGCTCCAACAGCTACCATTTAAATGCAATGGCAAATAATGTCTAAGCAGTCATGAAAAAAGAATCACAGTCTGAAATTTTGCTACCTGCTTTGCTTGTAGACTAAGCATTTTTCACCTGCAAAAGAAAAAGTACCCAGCAAATGTATCTGTAATAGCCTTCTGTAATAGCAAATAAAGGGAGAGTTTATGTTTATTGATCAATGCTTGTTTGTAATATTTGAATGTGGAAGGCCTCACACTTTTTAAAAAAATAGCTATAAAATCAGTTTGGGTTGGAACTGGTGTCCCAGCCTTCTCTGTGCAGTGCTTTGTGGGGTAGCCTGCAATGGGGTTTTAACATTGCCCTGTTGTCTTAATAGATTAAAAGTAATTTTTCATTTCTGTCTGGAGCAAGTTCTAATTAACTAACTGATTATGATAAATTATGGCACTCTTTGAAATGGTTTATTAGTGCTGTCAAGATTCGTTTAAATTAAATCTGCAACATTTCTACCTGTTCCCATACCAGGAACTGAATGGGTCTTAGAAATCACAATAACTGAACAAAACAAATTTAAACACTTACCAAGCCATGCTTGTAATGCCAATAAGATCAAGCTGTTGAAAAATGAATGGGAGAGGTGCTAGAATTTCACAATACCTGTGAAAGCTGGGCTTTGAAAGTACTGCTTTATGTTAGCATTTCTCATCCCAAGACTGAGCCACATCTTGGTTTTGAATTGCTCAGCTGTTAGTCCAAGAGGAACTCCAGTGTTGCTTTCCACTCAGCAGCAATCAGCAGAGCATCTCTCAGCTTCCAAGCATCTATTATGATGGAAAAGCTTCCCAATAACTCCTCCGGTATAATGGCAAGTAGAAACGATAGAAGCATAATGTTGTCCTATGAGTTTGTTCTACATCACATGCTAGGAAACAACAGTGTCTGGGTCTGCTTGTAGATTAGGGTCTGAAAGCTGACATATTCATCAGATCTTTCAGGCTTCTGTGTTCCTGATCCTTCATTGTGGTCTTTGGCCCATGTCCCATTAGTACCCAAGCCTTGGCCCTTCTGGGGCGTCTGGTGATTTCTGTGGTTTTATTCTTGGATTGTCCTTCCTGATGTGTTCACTCTTGTCAGTCCTCAGCCTTGCTCTATTTTATTGGTTTTTTAGTCATTGTGATTCTGTGACCTGTAGACTTTCACTTGGGAGCTACACTCAGAACAGCTTTTTTAAAACCAAGTGGTACTTGTTCATTCATAGGAGTAGGGAAGTTGCAGAGAAAAGAGTCAAAATAACAAAAGGCCCGTCAGCCTTACCAGACAAATCCAGCTTAACAAAGGTTTTCCCACCAGCTGACCCACCGCAGACTGTCTACGTGTTGCATCCCCAAAAAAGAGGACCCTGTCTTCTGGAAGCCAGGCGGGTGTGAGCATCTTCTGCGCTGTGGAAGGTGGAGATGAAGCAATGAGTCTCCCATCCTCCAGGCATAGAGCTGTCCCTGCAGCTCCAGCTCACAGCACATCACACTAACCAGAAAAGTGAAGATACCTGTGTTACATATGTATGTACAAAAGAAAGAAACAAGCAGATATCCTTGAGGTCTCCATGCTTGGGAGCTGTAAATCTTAGAAATCTTCTTTTAAGTGTCAGCAGACTCATGTTCTAGCTTTCATAACTTGAAGGTAAGAATGACTTCAGTTTCCTTAGCATCTTGTGAGGCAAGCAACTAATTACCAACCTGTCTTTAATTTTTTTTTTAATCTATTGGTGAGTAGAAGTAAGGAAATTCTGCAAGATTTTTTCCACTGATTTTTCACTCATTATCTGAACATCCCCTTTGCCCGTCCATGCCTTCTTTGTGCTTTCACTTGCAGGAGCTGTTCTACCATAATACTTTTAATTATTCTTGGTAGTGTAGAATCCTATCTGATTATTCTGTATCTTGCAGTCATAAATCAACATTATTGTTATGAGAATCACCTTGTATTCTGTATGTTCAACTGCAAACATTAATATGAAAGTATAATGAGACTCTTCAAAAGTGATTGTAGATAAACCCTCAATAAAGCAAGATACGGCAAAAAGAACTCTTTCCTTCCTGACATTAGCTGTTGAAAGAAAACTAGAAGAGGTTTAATTTCCTTGCAGTTGTCACAGGAAACAATCGGAAACTTTGTAATCTTAACTTGAACAATTTGTATGTCCTGGTTTATTTAGGTAGGCTGTATTACACCTGCTATTGGAACCAAATGGAGTAACGTTTTTGCTAAGAGATGGAGCAAAAAAATGCTGTAGTTTGCATGCAAAATGGTCTAGATAGAGTATTTAGACCTTGATACATCTGTCTTCATAAAGATGGAGCAGCTCCAGGTCCAGAAGCTCTAATGACAGGACCATTATTTTTAAAGACCAGAATCTGAAGAGCTCTCAAATCTGCCAAGCAATCAAAGATTGTTTTTTGCAAGATGTTCAGTAGATCAAGATAAGTAAAAAAGATACAGAGAAACAAAATGAAATCCAAGCTGGCCCCTTTTCTCCCACCTCCTCCTAGATATAGTTTGCACCCATTAAAGAACTCTGCATGTTGTATTTCAGTCGATTAATAACTAATGCATTGTTTTTGAAAGGCTGCCATGTCCACTGCAATTATTTTCATTTATATTCTTTTTCTGAAGGGATTAATTTCCAAAAAATATGTTACAGTTCTTTTGGGCTTCCTGTAGCGATTGTAGGAAACCACAGGAGTGCTATAACCATTAGCTTAATTTCAGAGCTGAAGAAGTGGAGCAGCTAATGCAGAAACTATGCTGATAGTTTGCTTTTGATGTGTGCTCAGTCTACATATAGGTCAAAATATTAAGTAGAACTTCATGAAATTTTGACAGATAATGCTCATTCATCTTTCCAACCTTCCCTCATTACTGTGTGGTGTATGTAATTAGGAAAGTCCAAAGACAAGTCCGTGGTGATGAGGCAGGTCTCAGCTCAAGGCAAGAGCACACATCAGTGAGTCAGGGTCAGGACTGGGTTTGGAAGGCCCAGGCCCAGCTCAGTGATCACCCTGCAAGTCCGTAGTGATGAGGCAGGTCTGGGTCAAGCTGTAAGTTAGCTTGTTGGACAGGGTCCTGGTCTGAACCAGCCGGGTCCATGACCAGGGACAGGCATGGCTGTGATGCCACTGTGATGTGGCTCAGGTGGGAACCACAGGCAAGAGCCTCAGTCTGAAGACAGCACCCAAGAGGAGGAGGGAAGCCCTTGTGCCAGCTCCCTCCAGTCCTTCCTTCACAGCAGCCCTTGCCGGCTGTAAGTCCAGAGAAACAGACAGAACAAAATTAGGACTAGGCAGGTGAATTCGCAGTATATCAGAGGATTAAACTAAATGTTTGTAGTTGGATGATGTGAAAACAAAAATCAAAGGACATGAGGACAATAATCATTGTCCACAAGTATGAGAAAAAAGAAGGAAATATTGTGTCAGGACAGCACAAAGACATATGTAACTTCTCTAAGGGATGTAAGCAACATTATAGAAAGAAAAATAAAGGTGGCAGTTGGGAGAGATAAAATATCCAAGAGTGACGTATGTACAGCCATGTAGTCGTCTTTGAAGGAGTTGGTGAAAGTCTGTGGCTCAGGACATTTGTAAAATGGCCTCACTGAAGCTTTCTACCTTCCCTTCTAAGGAGGAGTTTGTGACTGACTGTAGCCTCTCACCATTTGCTCCTTTGTTAGAGTTCTGGACAATGACTTTTGATTTCCTATCAGACAACTTGGAACTTTTTTTAGCACTGAAGCACTGTGAGAAGGATCCTTATGAAATATTGCTGAAATTGCCTTGAAAAATATTTCCGCTGTGTACAGCCTCCTATTAGTTTCCAGAATCAGTAGCTAATGGAAGCTAACTGAAAGCAAGAATCGTTCTTATGTCTGCTATTTGAGAACATCTGTGAATAGATATTTTTATCTCTTCTTCTCCCAGTTACATTAAATTTAGTAACACCATTTCTTGTATTTTGTTATATGTACAACCAAAAATTCCAAAGATAAGACAGTGACAATTAGAAGTTTTATTTGGTTAAATGAGCCGACTGGCGTTTGGATGAGTGCTCTTCATAAGTTTCAGATTGGCATAAAGAGATTCTGCAAGTGAGTCCAGCTTGAAACTTGTGTAGAAGAGTCATTGAGTGAAGCTAATTAACACCAATTATTATTATTATTATTATTATTATTATTTTTACTCTCAAGTCTCCAAGGCAAGTATTGGTGCATGATTAAGCACTACCATAGCCCTGTATAACTGTGTCTTAATAAAAGATGCAGTCTGATGGCAATGTGCTGGTAGGACAACTATGTTTTCAGTTCAATCTTTCCATTTTTTTCCCTTATTCATTGTCAACATTGGTATTAGCTAACTTTAAGCTTGCCCCTTGCTTCTGACCAGCAATCAAATAGGTATCATGACCTTCCTCCTGCTGGTACAGAAAGACTCTTTATTGCCTGATGACACTTCTTGTGTTAAGGTAGGAACGCTGAGGTAGCAAATACACTGAGGATCAAAGCACCTGGTGGCTTATTTTGTAAGGAGGTAAAAATAAACTTTCTGTGCTCCAGTTTCTCATCTATAAAGTGAAATGAGTGGTATATCTTTGCTTTATTGAGAACGCTTTCTATGAGAAAACATGATTGTTTTGATGAGAAGGTCTTGAACTATGGGATTCTTCACTTATTCTCGCAGTATTGTCCAGGGAGGCTGTTCTCACTGCTTACACCAGCTTCTGTCTGTGAATAATTGCTGTGCTCCTTTGGGGATAAAAATGTCTCCCATCTGCCTGATCTTTCTGCTGTGGTGGAGACAAACACTATCCTAAATACTGAGTTTTCCCACCTTGAGCTCCAGCTTCCGTGTAAAGCAAAAAACCAAGTGTTGGTGCTACATAGTTCAAAGTCAGATCAAAGAAATAAAACTACACTGATTGCATTGACTGATGATATCTCGCTAGTGAAAAATGAAGTCCAGGTGTCTGTGATGACCATTTTACATCTGCCTGACACAATTGATGCTGTTGATATTTTTATTGACACAACTGTAAACTCCAGTGAAAATCTGCAGAGATTGTTTTAAGAGGTTCTTCTCTTCCCTTTCAGAGACACTACCGGAGGTGAAGTTAGGCAGCTACCAAGCACTCGTACCTGCAGAGCTTTTCTATTAATTATTTTAAGCATCTGTCTTGTCACTTTGCCCCTACCATGTATTTTGCCTCTGCACCTGTTATTTTCTGTGCGAATGAATAAGCTAAGTAGTAGATGCTCCTAATAAAATCAGAATTAGGAAAATTTCCATCTCCCTCCTAGCTGAGACTCTATGGCTGTGTGCTCATAAGGTGTAGTGAGATAGAAAAATATTAACCCTGAAAGCTTTAGATGTTTATTCAGCCTTAATCATTCTCCGTGTCCTTGATGGTTTAACTCAGAATGTGATTGATAGATACATCGTTCTTACTTTGTCTTGGCAATTCTTTAAAACTGCTCTGTAAGTGAGAAAGACAAGCAGGCTGGGTGATGTATCACAGTATATGTAATGCATTTCTTTCCCTTTTCATGGGAGAATTTACAATTAGAGCAACACTCCGTGTGGTTATTCAGTGGAGAAAGAAAATGCTGATAATATACTACAGTGAATGAAGGGATGATGCAGCATTTGAACATGCTTAAGCAATGATTACTTCATTTTAAAAGCAAACCCTTTCATAGACTCAACAACACCATGTAGATCACGGCTTACAACTAACTCTTAAATGCACATGGCTCTTCAGATGCACTTCTTGTGGCCAAGGCCCTGGTGTTTGGTCACTGGGCAATCAGCATCCCTGGCTGTAGATTTAGTGAGCTGCAGGGGCCTGGGAGTTTGACACAACTGTAAGTAAAATGGAAGCAGGGACTGATTCCTCTCTCAGAAGTCAAGTGGTGTGAACTGGCAATGTACTACTGGGGACTAGCTCGCTCTGTAGCAGGTCTGTGTTGGAGACAATTCATTGGAATAGCCAAAAAATAGAGCTAGTAAATTGAGCTAATCGTTAAGGACAATCAGGGACCCAGCGCTTGTATAAAGGCACTGCCTAGAACCCAGGTATAACCCCTAGGCCAGTTCTATCCCATGGTGAAGTGGAAGGACCTTTAGGAAAACACCACCGCCTCCTGCATCTGGACTGTTCCTGGAGCTCTCCCTCTTCTTGCTTCCTTGAAGTATGAGATCTCATCCACCCAGAGATTTTGGGATGCCCCTCAGACAGTCAGGGGGGTGATTCAGTTCAGATTTATACAGAATAGCCTCTCTACGTAACAGCTCAGGGCAGCATTCCCCCATCCTTGGAGGAGCTCCATCTCCAGATACTGCTCTCCCAAATCCTGGTGCAAGACAACAACATTCAGAGGATCAGAGCAAAAGTAAATCCTTTCTATATCAGGATGCACTGTCATCAGAAAATGTCTCCTCTAACCAGTTAAAATGATGGTACAGACTGCAAGCTGAGGGCAGTCCAGAAAGCTGTTCATCTGATCATATGTAGGTGTCTCTTTGAGACTGAGATGGATAGCCCACTAAACGCCTCCACCTCTGTTGTCTAGGTTGTCGATGATATAGTGGGAGCATACCCAGCTCACACAGACACCTGCATTGCCATACCCACGTGTAGGTGTCTCATCTGGAGCTGACCCTTCTCTCTCTTGCAGAGTAAATCTTCAACATCTGGTCATGTCTATTTTTGCATTCACTTCCAATTGCTGGTCAAGGACACCAGGATTTTCTTTTAAGAAGGTCATATTACTTGCTTGGAATTCCAGCAATACTGCTGTTGGACACGTGGCTGTCACACAGATTGATATGCTCGAGCTAGCTGGATAATCACCACATCGGCACCACTATTTGATTAAATCTCTCTTGGACATGCAGATCAGCCACATCTCCCAGCTGCAACACAGACATCCATCTATCCACAAGAGCCTGGAGGTAGAACGTGGGGGCTTAACTGGATTATTATTGAAATGAGCTCCTCTCCATCAAGCCACTTTCATGCTTAGTCTTATGGCTTTTGTTTGCAGGCACTGGTCTGTGCCAGGGAGGGGGCAGGCACCGCCACTATTACTGTACTTGCTGTCATTGTAGCGTTTGTTAATTTTGAGGGAAATCTAGGCACACACATCTGTCTTGTCTTTGTTTTGTTCCCCAGTAGACACTTCATTGTCTCCATTTTTGGAAGATGAGCTTCACTAAGTCCAGATGTTTTCCTCCATCCTTTTAACCGCATGAGAGGCATGCACCATTTACTTTGCATAATGTGTTTGATTTTTCCCATGCAGCATGTTGGGGTACAAGCTTCTCTTGCATTTTCTTTACCTCTGAGATTATTGGAAGCCATTTTACTGACAGCAAAAGGAGAAGGGACCCACTGTAGCCTGCATATTTCTATCTTTGAGAAAACTGTCACACACTTTAAGCAGTAGCGTTCAAAAACATCAGTGGGCTATCAAAAATAGAGCAGCTAGTAGTGCGCTCCACTTATTTTTGTCTCCCAGCTCTCCATGTTGGATTAGGAAACATAGGCTATTTTAAACTGAGGGGCAAAGGATGAATGAATTCTGGGCTTGGTGCTAAATCCTGACTGTACCAGCAAAAGATAAATCAAACTTGTATACTATTTGGTGATGCATAAATACTCAGAGTTGTTTAAAAATGCATAATTTGACATTATTTTGGATTCCCTTGCCATTAAATTAACTCAGCCTTGAGGAAATAATTTAATAGCTGCTTCAAGCAGAGAATCCAAAATGCCATCTCTCTAAAATTTCCAGTGCATGATCCAAATCACTCACAAACCTGTCCCTGTTCTCTCTTTCTCCCTCTCTCACATCAATAGTGTTACATTTATTTGAGAAAGTTTTCTATTTCCTTTTTAAGTAAATGAACGATACTATTGAATGTTTTGTGAAACTGAGTTTATAGCCTAAAAGCTATTATTTAAAAAATAAAATGTCTTGGGAACTACACAATATCTTTATGTGGCCCTCAGAAATGTCCATTAAAGTTTATTCTCGATGATGTTGGTCATTGTCTGTGTTTTTCTCAGCCCATACTCTGGTTATTGGCTATCACAGTGCAAACTCTTCGTGCCTTTGTGCTGTTCTTCTGGCACACATTGCAGTCCCTGGACAGTGTCGTCAGGGTTGGAGTCTGCCTACATCTTTTGCATGGAAAGAAGTAAAATTTAAATAAATGGTATTAATGACCAGCTTTCAGAATGCAGGCTTAATTCATTTAATTGCTTGTATGGACTAACTGTGGTTGTTATCCCTCACTGCTTAAATGAAAACATTCATTTCTGCTCAAAAATATTGTCAGCTCCAACACAGCAGAATACTGACAATAACAATAAGTGCAGCAATAACTTGTAGGCAATGTGTAATCTGTGCTTGATGTGTGTGTAATTGATAAAAATTGCTTTCAGTTGGTAACAATAAAGGAATACACCATGCTCCATATATCTGTCAACAACGGCTTTTGACGATCTTTGGAAGCATTGCAGTAAGCCAGAAGGTCAGTGCACTTAATTTCTTTTAAATGAGTTTCCATATGGTTTTTAGTGTGTAATAGAAGAGGTGAAGGCACTCTAGGCTTTCTCACGAAGCATCGTTCAGGTTAAGTTAATGCCAGCATGTAGGGCCTGTTGTGATCCTCTAGTCTGGCTTCTTGTATAAAAAGGGCTATCAGCCAGTACTCGAATGATTCTTGTTTGAATAAATCTTCTCTGTCAGAAAAAAAAATCATGAATTAAAGATGAAAGAGCCAGGATGAGTGAGTGAGCGTGCGTGTGGTGGCAGAGTGCTCTGTCTTACTGGCAAGAAGAAAAAGAGAGGAATTGAGGGATCAGGGTCTTCTACAAGGCAGGAGCAGAGAGACATCCTTGAGAGAGTCATTTAGGCACAGCAAGCGAGGGGTAGGAGTTATATTCCCATCTTCTGTTCAAGGCTCTGTCTCCCAAGCAAACAGCAGCTCTGACCTCCCTTCCTGCACACATCTTTGTGATGGGAGCAGGATGAGGTGCAGCCATCTGCTAGGGACACTGTGCTGATTGCTTAATTTAATGTCTGGAAAAAGTTACTCCTCTTGCTTCCATGCTGACTAAGTGTCCTGATTTAGGATGGGACAAAGACAGGGTGCTATTTTTCCATGAGTTTCATGGGACAGGAGAGCAGTTGGATGCCCAGGAGAGACAAGTTCTGGTTCCGGGTGCTTCCTTCCAAAGGGGTCAGTTGGCTCTTTGGTAAGATAACAAGGTCCATGGGCACAGGAGATGGCAGCTCCCTGAACCACAGTAAATTGCTGATACACTGTCACTGAGGAAAAGTGCTGCTTTACCTTGAGAAAGAGGGATTACTACAGGAATTGCATTATGAGTGAGGAACTGGCCAGAGGAAAGACAAGATCAGGTGCTAGTGAAAAGGCAAGTATTAGGCTAAGGTGAAGATATTAATAGAGTCTCTCCAAAACTGATTTGGGGGCTAATCTTATTTAGTATTTTAATTTCTGACCTTGGTAGGAGTGTGCTAATGAAATTTGCTGACAATCTCAAGTGTGAAAGCTGCATCAGTAAAGAAGAGATTTGGTTATTGTACAACGAGAGACTGATGACCTTGAAGTCTCTAGTAATAGAATTGGGATGAAATTCAATTGTACAGAAATACAGGTTCCTGCACTCAGAAACTAATAAAAGGGTTTTTTACTACAAGCTAAGAGGTCATCAGCAGAAAAAACCTCAACGGGAAGGTCTGGTTGTATTGGCTACCCTGTGACCACTGATATAATCAAAGGCATGCGGCCCTGAAAATATCAGAAACAATCCCAGAAAGTACTTAAAGAGACTCTTGTAATAGAGGGATATGAAGTCCATCTTCTAGGACTTTGGTGAGGCCTCTTCTAGAATCACACCTTGGTCGAAAGCCATTAATTCCAGTTGGGACACAGGCAGAAAGTCCTGCCAGTGTGGTTATGGGAGGAAACAGCCCATTACACCAAGTGGAATTCTCTCGTCTCATCTAGTTTGGCAAAGTGAAAGCCCAGCGGAGACGTAGCCTATAAATACATACAGGTGGCCATGCAGTGGTCAGTGACGGTTTATTCATTAGAATGCATTTATTTCATTTCACCATTTGTGTGAGGACTGTTAGCAAATACTGCAAGGGAACACAGCTGAGCATGTGAGCTGGTGGCTGGAGAGAAGTGACATGGGCTTGCTTTTCTTTCCCTTGGCTTCCAAGCATGAATGTGTGCTTCACCCCAGAGATGCAGAAAAAGGGCTACTGAAGTGATCAGGGGGACGGGAAACCTGGTATGTAAGATGGGACTTAAAGATTTGGCTTGTTGAACATTGCAAAGTGCTGCTTGTAAATACTGGGGCGAGGGGATGCAAGTGAGGAAAAGAACAATTTAAATGAAAGGACAGTGTTGGCATGAAAACATCTAGTACATATGGCTATGTACAGGTTTAAACTTGACATTTTAATGATTTTAGAAATCAGGTTATTAATACAGGAGGAGAGAGGTTCAGGAAGAGCTTCTGTGTAGAAGTAGCAGCTAAAAAAGCCCCACAACTTCTAAGATGGGGGCTGCTCAGCCTGTCAGTGGGATTATACGATACACTTGCTCGCCATATCAGGACAGTGAATTTCAATACACAGATTCTCCAGTCAGTCCCTGTATTCTGCTGTGTGTTCCTACTAAGGTACGAGACGCATAGTCAGACCAGAATATTTTTAAGCATCATGGGAACATCTCAGGAGCAGTGAGTGAACAGAGATTCTCCTGCTTTGATTTTTACACATATATAATAGCCAAGATTATTTCATCAGTGCTTTCATTCATCTCAGCTTGCTCAAGTATAATGGAAGCTGCCTACACTTACACAATTTTCTTTTCAGAATTTGAAATGTGTCATCATAATTGTAGCTGTATCCTCTCTCTCATTTTTGCACTGAGTAGAAATAGTAGCACATTCATAACAATTTTTTAAGATGCTGCTGCATATGTCCAACTTGTGTGTTAAGATGGCAGAAAACTACTGCTGGGTTTTTTCCAGAAAATCTGCAAACAATTGTAGTTTCACATTTTCAAAGGAAAAAAAAAATATTTTTGGCAGAAGTTTTCAGCCTGTTCTTCTTAGGATTTTGACTTTTGGATTCCTTGTGTTTTCTCTTTGTCTCTATTATTTTCACTGAAAGAGAAGGTAAAAGGAAAAAAGAAGATAGGCAGGAGGAAAAAAACAAAAAGGTTGATGCAGTAACTGGAATAACAAAAGTTGGGCTGTGCAGAAAAATGGGGTGGAGAAAGGCAGAAAAAAGCCATTCTTTATAATGAAATATTGCTGTCAGTTTGACAAGAATGGGGCTCTTCAGCCTAAGGAGGAAAAGTCTGGCCAGATATAGGGAGCCTTCAAATCATAAAAAGCTGCTGCAAAAAGTAATAGTCTGTTCTCGATGCCTAGAGTGGGTAAAGCAAGTAGTAATGGGTGAAAATTGCAGAATGACTCAAGTGAGACATTAGAAAACCTGTTCTTAAATAACAGATATTATAAGCAGGGGAGGTCATGTGGGAGGTTGCGGAAGCGTTGTCATCAGAGGGAGGACAGCTGATCCTGTCTTTCCATGGGGAGATGGACCAGATGACCTCAGCAGGTCCTTCCCATTTCCATTTTTTGATTATTCTATTTGCAAATATAAAGGTATTTTGGAAAAGGATTTTAACTTGTCTTTGAATTTATTAATGTTCTGTACCTAACCGCAGGGAATCGAGGCATTTAAGGAAGATCAGCCTTGATCCTTCAGACATTAATCTAAGTGTTTAACTTTGCTACCAGCAGGGCTACTCCTAATAGAAAAATTAAGCACATGCCCTCAGTTTTCCCAGACTAGCAAAGACATCTTGCATGCCTTGTAAAGGCTTGGGGATTCTTCTGTGTAAACACTGACCTTGCCACTAGAGCTGCTGAGTTTCACATCCCTGTTATTAAGTGATTCCTAAAGACATTGTGGAGGGAAAAGATACATGAGCTATCAAAATATTTCATTTTCTTATAAAGATATATTTAGATTTAGTCATATTGAAGCCAGAAGGATATATTTCTACTTTACTCTTAAGGGTTTACGCATAATACTGCTGTGTGAGAGTGGATAACACCATCTGGTCATGTAGATCCTTTAAAGACAGGCAAAAGATCTGAGCATCCGAAGTCTTTGTAGAGTGAAGAAGTTTGGGGAATGTTAACATAGTGCTTCTTAGACATTTAATTAAGAACTCAGAAATAATGATGTGTGGCCATTGCATAACGCTGCCATTCATCCTGTGGAGTGGTTGGTCCTAGGCCATGGGTGAATTTCATGTTAGCATAGTGTTTGCTTCCCAGAGCATTCAATTCTGACACCATTGCTCCAGTCAAACAATATCTTAGTCCTTTAATCATTCCAGTAAATCCAGTAGGTAAAATACTTCATCTTCTAAGCAAAGATAAAAGGATCTAGTCCGTAAGAAAAAGAGATCTCAGTCTGCTGCAATTGACAATCCAGTATTTTTCTTGCCTTGCTCATTTTCTTACATAGTACAACTTTTCAGCAGTGAGCTATTCCTTGTGTAAGTGCATTGGAATACTTCAGGCTCATTTTTCTAATAACACTGCATTTTGTGGGGGAGATTAAATTTCATGGATAGTTACAGCGTATAATCTTTTCAGCGCTGAGAGAATAGAACAGTTAGAAATTAAGCTGGAATACTGATGGCTGCTATGAATTTAATATGTCATATTTTGAATTACTACCTTACTCTCAAGTAAAATTTTGCCCTGGCTGAGCATTTAAAGTCACACCAAGAGCTATTCAGCAATTGCTGATGGTTGTAATGCTGTCAGCAGGAGATACTAGTTTAGAAGTATGCTGGAACTATTTTTGGTGCCAAGCAAATGGAAACTGAACACATCTTCAAAATTAGTTGATGTTTTCCACTCCTTCCCTGTTTGGTCTCGCCTGCAGCATCAACAGTTTGCTATGTTAGACATAGCTGTAGAAGTGCCTGATGAAGGCTGAGACTCGTGCTTGGACAAACACAGCTGCCTTTTGGTACGGTCCGGACTGTTTGGGCTTGTAATGGCAACTGATCATCAAACGGACAGATAGGGAATATTGCTTCAGAGATTTAAACCTCTTCTTCTATGTAGCAGCTCCGAGCCCTAACCCTGACCCTAGCCCTCAGCACACTCACAGTTGCCATGTCCCATGCCTTCTCCTGGCCCCAGCAGGATTTCCCTGCACCCTCCTGCTGTCCTGCACACACGAGGTCCTGCTCCAGGCTCCAGCCCTCGCTTCCAGCCCTCATCATCTTGGGCAGCTCTGACTGCAGAGACTGCCCCTGCTTTAAGAAAAAGCAGGGATCACTTCAGTTCTTGTTAATCCACTTGTGGGAAATGGAGCTGCTGGTTAAGAAGCCTGCCTGGCACTGCTTTCTGCCTCCTTTTCATAGAATCATAGAATCGTTTAGGTTGGAAAGGACCTTTAAGATCATCAAGTCCAACCGTTAACCTAACCCTGCCATTCCACCACTAAACCATGGCCCTAAGCACCTCGTCTACCCGTCTTTTAAATACCTCCAGGGATGGGGACTCCACCAGCTCACTGGGCAGCCCATTCCAGTGTCTGACAACCCTTTCTGTGAAGAAAGTTTTCCTAATGTCCAACCTAAACCTGCCCTGGTGCAACTTCAGGCCATTGCCCCTCATCCTATCGTTCGTTACCAGGGAGAAGAGGCCGACCCCCACCTCAGTACAGCCTCCTTTCAGGCAGTTGTATAGGGCCTCCTGCATTTAAACCCTAATTTAAGTTAGTAGCATGGATATATTGTACTTTTTTTTCCAACAAAGAATTGCATCAGCAAATCCATTTCAAGTATAATGGGACTGGTAGGAAAGAATGCAAAATCTAAAATAAAAAAAGGTTGAAAGTTGAGGTAGCAAAGATGTATGGTCTCCCATCACCCAACTCTTTCTGGGAGTGACCCTCGAGAGGGCTTCAGAGTTACCTGGCTGTCCCTGTTGACTCTGAAGACATCTGCTGTGTTCTGTTGGGGTAAGCACCTAAAAACAGAAGAGCAGCCCTGCCTGAGATAGCCACACTGGATCCAGACCATGGATATTCATGAAATCTCAGCTTCATGCTCCTGATAGTCTACACGTACTTTAATCAATGACCTAGATACCAACTACCTGAGCATGCCTTGGCAGGACCTCAACCCAAGGCACATCCAGGGAAATGTATTCACCCTTGGGTTCAAATCAGGCTTTTTTTGATGAGGAATATGTATCTTGTATGTCCCTGTATGTCAGAAGAGATGCAGACTTCCCAGCACAGCCTTGCCTGTAGTCTGCTCAGCAGGTATGGGCTATGAGTTTGAATCCCTCCTGGCTGGGAAGGTGTTTGGAGCCCATCCTTGTGTCCCAGGGGAGGATGCTGTTCTAGCACAGGCATGAGGAGATACTAGAGAGGAAGGACAGATGTTATCACTGCCTTCTTAGAGCCTCTCCTCGATGGGTGACCTAGTCCTGCTGCCTAGGAAGGACTAAAAAGTCACTTTGCATGTATGTATACACTCATATGCATATATACATATATAAACACACACCTCTCCATTTCAATAAATGCTATGAAATTAGAGAGATATGAACCCAAACACACATCCTTCCTTTTTCCTTTTTCTGGTTTAATCTCCTATCTATATGTTGCTCACTTATTTTTAATGTCAATATTTTTTATATTTATTGTTTCTTTATTTTACAATGACCACAAGGCTGCAATTTGCTTTGATCACCCCCAAAACATATCTTTGCCAAGTTCTCCAGTTGTATGGCTCAGAAGCCTGAAGAGAGGTCTGAAGTTACGAACTTGTGCTGTTTTATGGGCAGGTATATTTAGCACTGCCTTGCAGATTTGGGCAACCACACTCTCCACAAGGACATCTGGCTGAGAGCGACACAAAAGAAATGATAGACAAGATTTTTTTTTTCTTTAATGTAGAGAAATACATTAATTTCTCCTGAAGTTAATATTTCAGGATATAGCTTTTAAGAGTAATTTATCAAAGACATTGGCTTCTGGTCATATTGGCCTGTAAAACACATGGTGGATGGTATGATGTCATTGTAAAGAATACTAACAGCAGCACATTAGGCATAAAGTGGTGGTGTTAGAAAGAAATGCTCTTCTTCTCAACAACTGAAGAGCACATTACCACTACAGAGTACAGTGAGGGAGACAACCAACCCCTTTCAAAACAGCCCCTTCGAAGCAAAGTTCAAAACAGATCATGCAGTTCTGAGCCCCTCTTTGGTGGTAGTTGTTGTCTCTCTCTCCCTCAGAAAGGTAAGTGTGATAGAATTCAAAGCAGTGCAAACACAAACATAAGAGGATTGACAGGGAATGACTGAAGGAGGGAGATTGGCTTAGTTTAACACTTCTGCATCTTCTGAGGCAAAGACGCAAGGCAATGCAATGGCAGCCTGAAACTGCTTGAGCAGTAATAGTTAAGATTGATGATGAAAATGGGGACTAGTGGGCTGAGCTGAAAAGGAATTAGGTATGAGGAAACTTTATTAGCAGTGACTTTGTATAGACAATTAGATTACTAGGCAAAAGAGATTGTTATGGTGTGTTAAAGTTTCCCAGATAAAAGAGGAGGAAGGAAAAAAAAGGAGTGGGGTGTGAACCAACATTTTATACAGATAGCCAGACTATGTATGGGGGGAGTTGGTTTCTCGCCCTGGAATTTTTGATGTAAATATGTATATATTTGGGTTATAGAAAGGCTTATTCCATTCTCTGGAATGGGCTGCCCAGGGAGGTGGTCGAGTCCTCATCCCTGGAGGTATTTAAAAGAAGGATAGATGAGGTGCTTAGGGCCATGGTTTAGTGGTGGGATGGCAGGGTTAGGTTAAAGGTTGGACTGGATGATCTTAAAGGTCTTTTCCAACCAAAGTGATTCTATGATTCTATGATTATAGAATTTCTCGTGTCAGTTATGATTCCTCTGATAGGCATTTGCTAACTCGCTACAGAGTCTAACATAGACAGGGCCAGCAAAAAACCAACTGCTAACTAGGGTAAAAATCACGTTGCACATCATCTGCCCATTTTCCTCCACGCAGCTTGTGCTCTTTTTCTGTCTGGTGACCTCCTCTTTGTGTGTTCGCCTTAACATACAACTGCACTGATGGCAGCCCTTGCCCTCTTCCCTGATAGAAGCTGTGCCCTTGTCTGGCCCATCTTCTCCCTGGGCAGGGGAACAGGACAGGATGGCAGTGGGCCTCCGGGATATCCCTCCACCCACCCCAGCCCACACCATGAATCCGCTGGGCTAAAGAAAAATCATGTTCATAACATGGCAGCTTTGAAGGTAAAGGATCATCAGGCAGCGTCCGGATACTCTGTTTGGTATTTACTTTTCTCCAATGCAAATGAGGTTCAAAAAATAGCTGTTCCATCCTAGAATAAGGTTATGTATCTGGACTAGGCCTAAGGAGATTATTTTAGGCCTGAGTTGTACCTGTATTTCTCAAATATGCTTTATTATGGAAATATTTAGAGACACACAATACCAGTGCTAGTAGCACCAACACACACGGAGTAAAATGTTAAACAAAGCAAAGAATATTCTTTATTTTTTCTTTAATTACATTCAGGTTTTAGGATCACAAATAAATAGTCATTCTCTGGAATGGGCTGCCCAGGGAGGTGGTCGAGTCCTCATCCCTGGAGGTATTTAAAAGAAGGATAGATGAGGTGCTTAGGGCCATGGTTTAGTGGTGGGATGGCAGGGTTAGGTTAAAGGTTGGACTGGATGATCTTAAAGGTCTTTTCCAACCAAAGTGATTCTATGATTCTATGATTATAGAATTTCTCGTGTCAGTTATGATTCCTCTGATAGGCATTTGCTAACTCGCTACAGAGTCTAACATAGACAGGGCCAGCAAAAAACCAACTGCTAACTAGGGTAAAAATCACGTTGCACATCATCTGCCCATTTTCCTCCACGCAGCTTGTGCTCTTTTTCTGTCTGGTGACCTCCTCTTTGTGTGTTCGCCTTAACATACAACTGCACTGATGGCAGCCCTTGCCCTCTTCCCTGATAGAAGCTGTGCCCTTGTCTGGCCCATCTTCTCCCTGGGCAGGGGGACAGGACAGGATGGCAGCGGGCCTCCGGGATATCCCTCCACCCACCCCAGCCCACACCATGAATCCGCTGGGCTAAAGAAAAATCATGTTCATAACATGGCAGCTTTGAAGGTAAAGGATCATCAGGCAGCGTCCGGATACTCTGTTTGGTATTTACTTTTCTCCAATGCAAATGAGGTTCAAAAAATAGCTGTTCCATCCTAGAATAAGGTTATCTATCTGGACTAGGCCTAAGGAGATTATTTTAGGCCTGAGTTGTACCTGTATTTCTCAAATATGCTTTATTATGGAAATATTTAGAGACACACAATACCAGTGCTAGTAGCACCAACACACACGGAGTAAAATGTTAAACAAAGCAAAGAATATTCTTTATTTTTTCTTTAATTACATTCAGGTTTTAGGATCACAAATAAATATTTTTAATAGTGACCAACTAGTTGCTGCTGATTTTTCCTTGCTTTCTCCTCAACTGAAAAATCCGTGTAAAGGGCAGGCTAAATAATTTACACATGTTTAATATTGGAGTGGTGAGTTATTCCTTCAAGGACAGCATTTCCTGGCTGCTTTTTCATGCTTGAGTGGGCTCCTCTGCACACACCGAGAAGCCCTCACGAAGCACGCAACCAGCCATCTCATTTAGCTCTGGTACTTTTTCAAACAACAGAGATGGAGATCTTTCCCGCAACCTCAGCACATATTTCCTCACTCTCTTCTTTCTTTTTCATTCGTAAATTCGGTAACTGGTCACAGCAGTCATCTTCACCACTGATTAGGAGCGACCCTGTATAAAACAGGCAGAAAGCAGGGTTGCACTTCCTTGTGCTTCCCAAGTGGTTTTACTCCAAACCATAATTAATAATTTCTTTTAGATGTCCTAATGTTTTATTTTTCTGGTTCAGTATGAAGAGACCTTTTTTCTGGACGGTCTCATCAGAAAGCTTTTTCAAATGTTGCCAACCATTGTGCTAGCAAAGAGAATAGGAACAGTTCTTCTACCTGCTGTATTTGTGATTGTTATTAGCAAATATCTTTTAATACCTGCAACAAGAACTACTGAAAAATGTATGGCATATCATTTGGATCATAAATATGAAATCTGACGAAGAGATAAAAAAACCCTAAATTGTATGTTGTCTTGTGCACACCCATTTTCAGTACGGAGCTGCCAGCTAAGGCACGTGTGTGTCTGTGTGGTGCCGTGGACACGTGAAATAATATCCCAGGATATCTTAAGTGGCCTAAAGGAAAAAAAAATTACAACTATATGACAGCACTTAGAGCTGTCCCAAACTGAGAGCGTTCCCCACATTCCAGTCCCAGTGTCCTGGTTTTGGCTGGGATAGAGTTAATTTTCTTCCTAGGAGCTGTCACAGTGCTGTGTTTGGGATTTAGTACTAGAATAATGTTGGTAACATACCAATGGTTTAGTTGTTGCTGAGCAGTGCTTACACCAGTCAAGGACTTTTCAGTTTCCCCTGCTCTGCCAGGTGCACAAGAAGCTGGGAGGGGGCACAGCCAGGACAGCCGACCCCGACTGGCCACAGGGCTATTCCAGACCATAGGACATCGTGCTCAGTACATAAGCAGGGGGAGTTGGCCGAGGGGCAACAGTCGCTGCTCGGGGACGGCTAGACATCGGTCAGTCGGTGGTGAGCAATTGCATTGTGCATCACTTGTTTTGTATATTCTGCATATTCTATCACTATTTTTATTGTTGTTGTTATTCTTCCCTTTTATTAAACTGTCTTTGTCTCAGCCCATGAGGTTTACCTTTTTTTTCAGATTCTCTTCCCCATCCTGTTGAGGGAGGGGGTGAGTGAGCAAGTGGCCGGGTAGTGTTCAGCTGCCAGCCAGGTTAAACCCCAACACCCAGATAACGGCTTTCTTAAATAGTTCTTTGTTTTGATGTCCTGAGACTTTTGCTAGGCTTTGGGTTTTCAGTTATGAGGTGGCTCTGTGCAGATTGTTGTGCTGAGTCACAGCTGGACAGGGGAGAGGCTCAACCCTTTTTCATTAAACTAACACGTGCATCCATAAGGAAGCAGCATGGCCCTTCAGCTCTCCAGTGGAAGAACAGGTTGAACCTGATCTGATAGGTGGCAGTGTGGAAGGTGGTGTCTGCAGTCCAGCCCTGAAGTCCAACACCTTCCTCCTCACTGGGAGACTGGAAGTAGAAGTCTTTGCAAGGGTCAAGTATGGAAAATCTTGTCCTAATACAGACAGACCATGCCAATCACCTTTCCCTCCTGTAGCTGTCTCAAAGCAGGGAAAAGTTTTCCACAAGGCTGGTCCACAATAGTGTGGCCACCACAAGCCCATGCTTGTGTCAGGGTCCAGAGAATGGGAGTCATAACACTGAGATTCAAGTGCATAAATAACTTTTTAGTATCCTGGCTTATTAAAGCAGATAGGTTTATATGACAAACAATTTGGTAGAATGGTTAGGAAACTCTTGATGTTCTTCTTTTAAGTAGGCATAATCCTGATTTACAGAGAACGCGTTTTGGTCTGCACTGTCTTAATTTAGCAATACTGGTGTCTAATTTCTCCTGAGTATAATTTTCATTGACTATAGGAGAGAAGTAAATGCACAAAGGAGTGAATTCATCCATTCAACAAAAATGCATTGCACATGAATACTTACCCTGGCTGAAGATTTTCACATTATGTCTAATTTGCCATGATGTATTGTTTTACAAATTTCCTTGATTTCAGCAGTTTTCATAGTTCTGTGACTCTCCATTCGCTTGAAGGTTTTTCTCTTTTTTCTCTACTACTTCTTTTCAAAGTACTTTTCCCTGTTGACTTTTAGTTATAACTTATCTTCTAGTAACATTGAAAATTGCAGTGCTTATTTATGGGCAGACATCTCTAATCTGCTAAATATTGGGTGTACACACATACACACGCAACTCGCATGCAAGACACAGAAATGCAGAAATTATTCTGCAAGACAGTTGCATCCTGAAGAGAAAAGTTAAGAGGGATTGTGAAGATGTGCTAGTTATCTGCAAAGCTCTTCTATATTGGTAATTGTTTAAAATTTAATGGATCTGCATCAGATATATATACCCAACTGCCCCTCAGCTGTTAATTACCTGTTTGGCTGAGAATCTTAGCAAATCCTCCCATACCTTCCTGCTAATGACTTTCCTAGATGTGCACTTACATGTTGGACGAGCATTGGCTGTGCTGGTAGAACTCTTAGAGAAAGCACTGACCGGCTTCATTCATTTCACAAATAAAGTATCTGACATCTACTCAGGGTATTCCCTTGTTTTTCTTGCCACTGAACTTCAGTTTAATTATTTCTGTTGAACTGACTCTAGTTATTTCCCTCCCAAATTACTTACAGATTAAACTTGTCGCTTCTAGCTATTCCTTGTCTTTCTTGTGCAGATTCCCAGTCCCTAATGAGATATTGCTGCCTTCTTGTGCAAACACTCCTATAAATTCACAATCTGCATTATCCATATGTGTATTTTCTTAATTCTCTGTGAATTGCTGGATTAAGGGTTTGCAACTCCAGACACTTGTGCAGCAGTCTTTCTGCACAGTACTCCGTATAACCCATTTCTGATCAATCCAACTGAGAAAAATCAGAAGGCATATTTCTGGAATTTCTCCACAAGCTTTGGACAATCCAGTTTTCTTTCTCCACCGGCTTTGGAGAAAAGCCTTCAGGCTCAGCTTTAAGGGCTGAAACGTTAAACTGTGAACTCCCCAGCATCAGTATGAGCTAATAGCCTGGCTGTTCCAGAAACCTTTACAGGTACTCCTGGTTGATTGGTTGATGGCCTACAGGTGGTCCTATGGACTGAAAGAACCCAGATGTAACAAGGCACAGTATTTTTAGATGGGCAGCATATAAAAGGATATATCTGTAATGCTTTATGCTTGTTATCATTTGGTGGGCAGCCTGCATTATGACTGCCACGTGAGGCAGGAGATGAATTTGTACTGAGCCCTCACTGCTCACTGAGCAACCCTCCAGGATCATTTGTCTCCTGGACAGGCTGGAGAGGTGGGCCTGTGTGAACCTCATGAGGTTCAGCAAGGCCAAGTGCAAGGTCCTGCACCTGGGTCGGGGTACCCCAAGTATCAGTCCAGGTTGGGGGATGTAGGGATTGAGAGCAGCCCTGCCGAGAGGGACTTGGGGGTGCTGGTGGATGAAAAGCTGGACATGAGCCGGCAATGTGCGCTGGCAGCCCAGAAGGCCAGCCGTACTCTGGGCTGCATCAGGAGAAGTGTGGCCAGCAGGTCGAGGGAGGGGATTCTGCCCCTCTACTCTGCTCTGGTTGAGACCTCACCTGGAGTCCTGCATCCAGCTCTGGAGCCCTCAGCACAAGAAGGACATGGAACTGTTGGAGCAGGTCCAGAGGAGGGCTACCAAAATGATCCGAGGGCTGGAGCACCTCCCTTATGAGGACAGGCTGAGAGAGTTGGGGTTGTTCAGCCTGGAGAAGAGAAGGCTGCGGGGAGACCTGATTGTGGCCTTTCAGTACCTAAAGGGGGCCTATAGGAAAGATGGGGAAAATCTTTTTAGTAGAGACAGCTGTGACAGGACAAGGGGTAATGGCTTTACACTAAAACAAGTTAGGTTTAGACTGGATATAAGGAAGAAATTCTTTACAATGAGGGTGGTGAAACACTGGCACAGGTTGCCCAGAGAGGTGGTGGAGGCCCCATCCCTAGAAACATTCAAGACCAGGTTGGACGGGGCTCTGAGCAACCTGATCTAGTTAGCGGTGTCCCTGCTCACTGCAGGGGGGGTGGACTAGATGACCTCTAGGGGTCCCTTCCAATCCAAAGCATTCTATGATTCTATGACTTCTGGTGCACAGTTGAAACTGGGATCTGAAAGTGCAGTGGAAAACCAGGATGCGGCTCTGTAATTAAAGATTGTGCCATAATCTGTTTGCACAGGAATACAGAGTTAATATTTCCCTGGTGCCCTTTTCTGCAATGTTCTCTGTTTTGTTTGTTGACTCTGATGTTGCAGTTGCTTTCTGCAAATACATTCAATTTTCTAAAGTCTTGGGTTTGAAGTTGGAAAATATATAAACATTTTGATTTAGAATGCACCTTTCTTCAATATATCTTGGTCCAGAAGTGGGATTTTGAACTAAACTACAATACTTTCATGGCATCTGTAAGACGGTGGAGTAGGAAAGCAAACAAATGTTTGTCTTCAACAAAATTTTCTGGTGAAAAACAGAATTTTTTTTTTTTTTCCGAAAAAATTCAGTGGAGATTCATGTTGAGACTTTGGAAACCTGGTTGTAAAAAATGGGCTGTGCCTTTTTAAGGTAGAAAGAAGCTGAGCTTGCAGATAAAAACTAATTAATGAGAAAAAATATTGCTTACTACCTGCAGTCCGTTGTTGTGAAAGAATAATCGTGGTCTTTCTAAGGCAAGTGGTGTTAGAAAATTAAAATACACTTAATATAGTGGTTTAGCTGCACACCAACCTGTAATGAGTTGAAAATAGGAGGGAATTATGTCTCTTCATTGTTAGGAAGTCTTTCTTCCTGTGCATGGGAAGCAGTCAGTTCTGGGGTGACTGTAGAGGACCAGCTGTGTTTAGCATGCCCTTCTGCTGCAGGAACCAAGGCCAGCCTCCATGGTCATGTCTGATATTCTCAAAAGGCTGGAGAAAGATGCACTAGCCATGTAAAATAGTATTGCTTATTTACATCTTAATCCATAGGTTTGGGGGAACTTGGCATTCAAATAAAGCAAAGCGGCTGATGAGAACCAGAGTGAAACAGTAGTGTACGAAACATCATTTTCCAGTCACTAAAATGCATTTTGTATTTGTGAACCCCATCCCTGAAGTTACGGCCAAGGAAGCAATTGTATGATTGTCTCTTTTTTATCAGACAGCTTGCCTTCTAAAATGGGCAATTTTCCATAGCAATCCATCACACTGAAACATTGCTCCTCTGGGCCCCACAACACCATGGATAACTATGGCAGCCAGGAACCCATATGTAACTGCTACGGTGATATCCTCTACCAGATTGCATGAACTGGTCACAAAGCAAGATCACCAAATATGTGTTGTTTCTGCTGGCTCACTAAGAGGAGCTCCAACATCAGACACCTTTTGTAACCTGCTTCTTCAGCTCTGCAGCTCCCTCACAATAATTTTTTTTTACTCTTCCAAATTAGACTAGTATTTTAGCTATAAGGCTTTGAAATCATGATTGTATTTATCGCCTTTGAAAATATTAATGTACTTAAATGAGAAGAACACTGAGACATATAAGATCTGTCTGTTCCTGTACACACAAAAAGTACATGAAAGCCTTCACACAATTAACTAGATTTATTGTTGTTGTTGGGTGCTTTTTTCTGTATAACAAAGAAAAGAGCAATCTAATAAGGGAATCAAACAAACAAGATGTCCTTTATGGAGTGGAGCTGATAATGAGTGTTTGAAGACTTCTGTTTCCCTCTTTGCATTGATATGAAACAGCAGGTGATTTCCTTTAACTATGAAGGGTACAGTAAATTAATATTGCCAAGAGGCATTGAGGAAGACACATTCCACTACTAATAAAATATTGATAAAGATGTGAAATTTTTGTCACATCAAATATGCTTCACGTTTGGTACTCTAGAAGAAAAACTGAGAGCGCAGCATTTAATCCAGCCACCACCTATTAATGAAAAACTAATTTCAAGAGATGAAAACAGTGTGGAGTAAAGGCAGTTTTTAAAAGATGCATATCTTTCTTCAGTTTTTGTGCAGACTTCATGCCTGCTTGTTCAGATGTGTGACTGTATATTAGCACAAAAATTGTAGATATAAGAATACTCATATCTGTGCACAAAAAAACCCAACACTTCAGTAGAAACACCTTAAGGCTTCAAAGACAAAAGAGTTCTTCACTGTTTTATGGTTGTTTCCTTGTGTAAAGTGTGACCTCAGTCCTTATTCATAGTCTGCTTTGCAGCCCTGTTATGGATACATAATGAATAGCTGTAGTCAGCTCCAAACACAAATGCGGGAGAATTTTACGACCGACGCGCTTGTTATTTGCTGGAAGGACATTTCTCATTGACCCCTTCACAAAGACTGAGCAACCTTTCTGGAAATCGCATGAGAAGCTCTCAGGTCAGATGTTCAGAGGAAGAGGAATGTGCAAATAGCAACCACCTGTAAAACATTTGATTGGGTGACGTACCATCCTCCCATCGCAATTCTGTCTTGGTGGCCAGGCCACTCTTCAGGGTGGCACTGAGCTGCCTTGACCATAAAACTGTTGTCCTTTCTCATCCTTTAAACCCCTGCCACATTGACTGCCAGTAGCTTTGGTCAACCCTCTCATCCTGCTGAGTACCAGTAGAAACGTGTTTTCTGGCACCTGCAGAAGAACACTGGTGGTCTGCACAGACCAACATGCTGCACAGAGCTGACTCTCTCTGCCCAGCCTGGATTTATTCCCTGAGCATAATCCAGCCCGTGGGCTGGGGGAGGCAGCACTGCTGAGATGAGGAAAAGCACTGAACCCTTTTAGTTTAAAATAAACAAAGAAATATAATAAAGTGGTGGGGAAAAATATTCCAAGTTATTGAAGCTTATTTAATGATAGCTTTTTGAAAATGGGGATTTTCAATAGAAGGTGTCTGCTCATCCTCAGCAGCACTGCCAGCTTGGCCTATATATACACTTTTCTGGTTGAGGGGCAGGGGGGCAAAGAGATGCCTGTCCCTCTGACAGATTGTCCCCTAGTATGGATATAACCATGCCTGGACAACTGGGCTACCACAGTGTCTCATAACCTCTTGCCCATCAATCCAAGATGTGTGGTAGTTGCACTAGCATCACATCCTCTGGAGAGCTGTCTGGAGACTACAGTGATAAAATAATTGTCGAGAAAATGTGTTTTTTCTCACCAGATTGTGCTGGGCTTTGAAGAGGACAGCTCTCTCGTTTTGGGGTTCGAAGGGAGCCTGCCTGGTTTGTAACCCACTGAATCTGCTGCCTTGATGCAGACCACCTATAACACACACTGCTCTGGCCTTGCTCTGTGGTTCAACCCAGGTTGCTTTTCTCTGTTTCTCTCACTGGTTTTCAGTTCAGAAGAACAGCCCGCAGGGACCCAGTTCGATTTATGGGTATACTTTACATGTGGCATTTGGGACAGTAGGCTTTAAAAGCCTAGTTGTTGCAGTGCAAGCACGGTGTAGTGAGTACCCAACCAAGGGTCCTGAGTGTTGAAATGGGATATTTTTCTCCTTGTGGAAGATAAAGAGGATTTCACAGTGTAATGGAACATTTAGAGCTGAAAAATCCACAACTGTTAAAAGAACACCTTTTGCTAATAGTCCCTGGACTGTGAATACTGTAAAACCTGATAGGTTTGAAATCCTTACGTGGGATATGTCATTTCTCTTGTCGTGCATTCCCTAGCTCTACATCTTAGAGACCCCAGTTTGATTTTGTCACACATGAGTTATTTCCACCCTCAGAAAATTTTTAAGAGATTTGTTCAAGATTATGTCATAAATAATTGATTTGTCCCTGATACTGGATTTTTCATCTAGCTGTGTTGTGGAGCACACAGACTAAACGCTTTGAAAAAGCAGCAATCCTTTTAACCTACCACTGAAAGCAAGCATGCATCTCACGTTTTTTGTTAACTTTATTTTCACTATTTCCAAAGCAACACAGCATTACGTTCCCATAATGACCAGTCTCCTGTAAGGCATTTCAGAAGAAGAAGTCAAGGGCAACAGAAACCAGTATTTCTTCCCAAAGACTAGGGATGATACATCCAGTCATTCTCACGGCCCACAGGCCTCTTACGTTACTCTTCTGCTCTTTAGGTCTTGGTTTTCCCTGGAGGGTTGGGTTGGGTTTTGTTATTGCTGCCTACAAGGCTCCCACTTGCCGATATTTTGCAGGGAACGCTCCACAGATCCTTTACTGGTAACAGCAGAGGGAATGAGAGTTTGTTGATGATGCTTTTTTAAAGAAACCATGAGGAGAAAGACGCAAAAGTCTGTTGTTTTTTGAAAAATTTAACATTTGCCTGTTTTTTTAAATAAATTTTTTTTGTTTTAAACAGTGAAAGGAAAGTGACCCAGTGGTATAATACATGAAGATATTCTCTAGCAGACTTCACATAATATTAAAACTATAAACCTGTCTTTGCTTTAATTAAGCTGCTAAAGCAGTTAATCTTTTAACCAGAAGAATTATTGCTCTGAAGTGAAAGAACGGAAAGGAACATGCAAAAAAAACCCATGATAAATTAAATCTCTCATCTTTAATTTTTTAGTATGCCATAATATTTATGTGAAGCCTCTCATTTTTACATGTCTATATGTCACAGAGCTTGTGATCTATGCCAGTGTGTTGGGGGCTCAAGCGCAGGGCACGGCTCCCATCTCCCTGGTGCCTTGGCTTTCAGTCTCTGCATTGCTGCATCCTTCTTCCAGAAGGACTCCCCTCCCTCAGTGGTATGGAATAAAAAGGTAGCTCAGGTTGCTATGGAAACCTTAATTTTTACTTCGTCTGCTGGTTAAGATTTCCATCTTTAAAATTGCATTAATTTTTCAAAGTGTAATTATTTATATAAACACATCTCTTTTGCGGTGTTTGAATAGTTCACAATGGACAT
This sequence comes from Egretta garzetta, assembly GCF_000687185.1. Taxonomy (NCBI): domain Eukaryota; kingdom Metazoa; phylum Chordata; class Aves; order Pelecaniformes; family Ardeidae; genus Egretta; species Egretta garzetta. Next base: position 5,071,380 of record NW_009258484.1, on the reverse strand, counting down.
TGTGGGAACCTAATTTAGAGTCAGGGTTTCATGTGGTTGGGAGTAACGACTGAAGAGAAACTATGGAAGTGACCTCTATACCTATGCACTCATGATATTTTGCAGGGCTACATCTTGGTTGCTCAATATATTTTCATAACTCGGTGGACACTCATGGATTTTCCTTCAGAAGAATTGATATCATCCCTTAGGGATGTGCATATTGTCTTTGGAAATTATGACTTGTGGCCTGTTGGGGAGCAAACAATAAAAATCTAGAGAGTTTATCCTGTGATCTATTTTATATTTGTTACAGTTTTCAGCAACTCTTTTGAAAATCAAGCAGGTTTATAGTTTCTCAACCACAAGCCCCAAACGAAATATTTTTCATAGTCTCAAGAGATGCACAAATGTGACTTTTGGTAATTTCTCAATGTAATACTTCGCATGTTAGCAGCATGACCCATCTACAAGTCACTGGGAGTCACAGCAACAAAATGAAATTCTGGAAATGCAAGAATCAGACCTGAAGAGGCAGAAAGTTCTGGTTTAAATGCACTGAAGTCCTGTTCAACACATGATTAAAGGGCATGAGCCACGTCAGTACAAAGTGGCTTTGCAAACCTTTGCTGTGGGTTTGCTTGAACGCTGGTCTGGAAGGCCATGTCACTGCCAGATGCACTCACTGATGGTATGCAAAAAAATCATCGCCTATTGCAATCCACCAATAAGTTGAGAATGAGAGATTTCACCCCATGATAACCACTGTTCCCTAGTGCTCCAAGGCTAATGATGCCTATACGTGTGTACAATGGGTTAGTGCACCCTGGTGTTACCTTCCTCCCCCTCTTTTACATAACTTTGGAAAGAGCTGCTATGGGTGGCCTGGGACATCAGCATCCAAAGGAACAGTCTCCATCAGTCTGGTTTGACAGAACTCCAGTGAGTGACTGACAGTCACAGAACTCCAATTTTTTCTTAAGTTTCATGATGACTCCCAACATTTCCCTTTCATCCCAGCAGCAATGATTTATTTCCTTCAGAGCTGAGGGGTGTACGTGCTCATTGGTGCCCCTTGCCACTTTTTTTGGCATATCCTGGAGCGTGGGATATTTCTGTGATCCGTCCATCTGCATAGCTGGCATCGTGTCTTGCTTGTGTGCCCTCACCGGCTTTACGTGCATCATCCTGGCTTGCAGCCTGGCTGTGTGCATCCTCGGGGAACGCGTGAGTGCATGATCTGTGTTTGCTCTATTTCTAATGCTCCGTGACTTCTTCTCATGTTAACCTAATTTAAAGCAAACACTGTGTGTCAATACAAAACCAGTGACTTCTATTTCAAAAATCCATAAGGACAACATATAATCTCCAAATTCTGTTCTGGGCTATAGATTGTGCTGTGAAAATCAGAGTGGTTATATGATGTTTATTGAACAGTAAGTGGCTCAAAATCTCTAGTAATATCCACAGACTGTTATTGATATTAAGTGAAGTGGCAGATGTGCTTTATTAACTTCTATGTAACAACAAAGTGCTCTGCAACGGTGTAATCTTTCAGTCTTACCTTCTTTGTCATCACATGTTCACGAAATTGCCACTGACATTCTTCCCCTGAATCATATCATGAGCCGCCAGCTGAAAGATTATTTCAGGAAAGATGATTAGGAATGAAGGATCTTGAATTGTTTATCTGAGCTGGAAGACATGGACATCACTGATAGGATTTATTCATATCAAAAATAAATTCTCTTTATTTTCTGGAAGTGATATTAGAAGAGACTTTAAATGATTTTGCTGTTTTGGTTTAATTAAACAGGTAATATTTTTTAAAAGCATAATGGTGTAATGGCTCCTACATTACGTTTCACTGTAAGTGCTCAAGAGTCTGAAAAACAAAAACACTATTTTCTGATGGACTGAAACATATTTGAATTTCAGAAAATTTTATTCAACCTAGTGTACATTCTTTTCCCTCTACTCTGTAAGCATTGCATTTGGCTGAAAAATAAGTGAATTGTTGAATCAACAGCAATCTGAGGAGCTAGGCAATTACTGCCTCTCTTATTCCTGGCTTCGGATTCACTAGTCCATGTAGTTGCAAGAAACGATTCATTTGGAATTGATAATTAAGGAAATGCTTTAAAATCTTAGAGCAGATCTGTCCGGTGGGGCAGACTCTGTGCCGCTCCGACAACTGGCACCTGCGTCGGTAAGCATTGCCAATATGTGCAGCTTGAAGAAGTCTTGTGCTTCCCAGGTTTCAAAATCTCAATGAGATTAACTTGATGCTTGGGTGCTGCATGTGAGTGTAAGTGACCTCACTGCAAACGTTTACATGTTACAACTGCCTGACAGGAGGCTGGAGCAAGGTGGGGGTCAGTCTCTTCTCCCTGGTAACGGGCTATAGGATGAGTAGAAATGGTCTGAAGTTGCACCAGGGCAGGCTTAGGCTAGACATTAGGAAAAATGTTTTCAATGAAAGGATTGTCAAGCACTGGAACGGGCTGCCCAGGGAAGTGGTCAAGTCCCCATCCCTGGAGGCATTTAAAAGAAGGGTAGACGAGGTGCTTAGGGACATGGTTTAGTGGTGGGATGGCAGGGTTAGGTTAATGGTTGAACTTGATGATCTTAAAGGTCTTTTCCAACCTAAACGATTCTATGGTTCTATACTGCGGGGGGGGGGGGGGGGGTTAAATATAAGCAAAAGTGCAAAAAATTGAAAGGATAACTGGAAGAAGTAATATAATAAACAGGCTTTTTAAGTCCTTCATATAAAACGTACAAGAGTGGTTATATGAGAGTGGAAAGATTTCTGAATAATGTTGTGGCACGCCAGACCTCTGCTCACATAGCACAGCTAACCCTGGACGGAGAGTTTTCAAGAGGTTTTCAGAGCCTGGCAGAAATGGAGAAGACTGAATTTGCTCTTTAATTATCAAAGGGTCAGAGCTAGGGATTTGCTGTGGTTAAATTGTGTTATTTTCTTGAATTATATTAAATTCAGAAAACTAAATGAGGCTTTTTCAGCAGTGTACCAATATCAGAATTGTGTATTTTTTTCAACTTGCATCACTTGTATGAGAAGAATGTTTAATTAAAAACATGTGTTCTTGAGAGAATCCCCTGAGGCAGCCACTAGCAGGGACCTCCCCAAACACACCTAGCATGCACAACGCCACAGGGAAGCACACAAATCTGTTCAATCCCTGTGGTTTGTTAAAGGAGATTTAATAATTTTTCACAAAATGACTAGTGTATTCAGTCGTACAGGAAAACCAATGTAAATGGAGTCTTCTCACACGAGGTTGCAAAGACAGTAAATAGAAAGAACTGTGTCACAGTGAGGAAAAAGAATTGTCAACTCTAAGACAGAAAATAGCATTATCTTCAACATAATAAGCAACTGCTAATTATTGGGCTCATAGGCGACAATGCCTCTGCCAACATCGTTCTGTAGAACAATTTTCATTCTCCATTACCTGTTTTCACTTGGTGTGAAAGATTATACAGGTGCAGCATGAAAAATGATGGAGTAAGGATCTATCTTCTCATCTAAAGCATCTATCTGATCCAACTCAGAAAGAAAAATTATACTATTTATTTATTTACTGCCCTAGCTACATTGCTCAGTTTTATACCAATGTTACTACCTGGTGTCAACTGCCAGAGCTTCCCCATGTCCTCGGGGCTCAGCGGGCAGCTCCCTCTCCTTCTTCTTCTCCACTGTGGAAGCTTGTGAAATGACAGGTTCTCACATTGTGTCCTGCAAGCTATCAAATGCTATTCAGTCAGAGGTCTGGCAGGCTGAGGCAAGAAATGCAATTTAAAGGCAAAAAGGAAAAAACTGGAAATATCCTCTGGCTATGTCATCCCAGGGGGCAGCTCTCTTTAGAAAATTTAGATTGGTGAGGTGGATGTTGCCAGTGTCCTCAGGGAACATCAAGGGTGATGCAACCATAACCTTTTTTGATATTTTCAGTGCCAGTTGGATGTGTGGAGGTTGGATTGCTGCTCTTGGGGGGGAAGGGGGTGTGTGTGAAAATGTTTAAACATTTGACACTGTGGTAAAACTGACAGAGATGCAAAAATATCCCTGTCTGGATTAGAAAGAAACACAAAGTGAGTTTGGAAGAGCTGCCTCACCTACAGTACTTGAAAGTGACAACACAAGAAAGCCTGAGAAACAGCTGGAAAAGTAAACGGTCTTGTTCTACTGTGTATTAGTGGAGACAAAAAGGCAAAGAAAGCTATGTTGAGGTTTGGGAATACGATATTGATCAACTCACACCTGAATACTTTGTTGAGTCGTACACCTCTTTGCCTCCTTTATAAATAATGATTTTTGGTTTTTAACCTGTCCTTACAGTTCAGTCACTTTTTTTCATCTTGGGGATAGCTTTATTCTCCATGAGGGCTGTTTCGTCTGGGGGTTTCTTCATGAAGTGAAAACCAGAAGTGAAGTGGATAAAATTCTGAACAGCATAGGTGTCACTTCAGATTATGGCTTTCAGCTCCTCCTGTAAGTTTGCACAAAGAAGTACAAAGTGGAAGTTAAAAATGTTTGAAGATGGAATTGAGAGACCTATTTTGGCAGGGTCACTTTTAAGGATAAACGCGTGAGACAGAGCATGTCCTGGATTTCGGCAATTTCTCATCTGCAGTGATATGGGGCCAGACCTTCAACTGGCGCTGTCCCATCAAAGACTGAAGTGGAGCTGCAGTGATTTACCCCACAGGTGTCTGCCTATCCCCTTACTTGCAGCACAGCCTCCGCTGCCTCAGAAAGAAGCATTTCCATTGTATTTTTTCTGGAACACATTTACTTCTTGCTTTCTCCAGCCACTCACTCTGTGCTGCATGAGCCTCTGGCAGCTCAGGAGATGTACCGCAGGTCATCCTTCTGGGTGGAGATTACCCAAAGCCAGTGGTGTCCTCACCGAAATTTCTTCTAATTATGATTCATTTAAGCTTAAAGAGATAATAACTGAAAAATAAGACACAATATTACCTTAAGTATCAATTGATGGAATCTCAGTAGGCCTGAGGTACACCATTTGAGGACAACTTGAACACACCATAATTGGGAAGGATTTATTACTGAGGATAACCTCTGACTGAAATGAGCCAACTTCTCCCTGTATAGCATGCCCTGAAATTTAAATACATGTCAGAAGCAGTACTAAATATAGCTACTGGCATTGTTGTTAGCATAAGCGGAACTGGTATTTATAAAACCAATATCCTTTCTGCTATGGTGTGCTAACAGCCTTTGCCTAATTACTAATATTTGCAGTTGACGGAATTCTGATATGATGAATTGCCTATTACTTGATGAGACATTTTGGACGCAATTTAAATTCAGTGTCAGTGTTCCACTTCAGTAATGTGCTGTATTTTCACCGTTTTTTAATTTACCTTACTCATTTCTACAGATTTACTTTAAATTATGACAAGACCAATAAAAATCCAGAAGCCGCTCACATTCTTGGCTGGTGGTGCTGGCTAAAGCTGTGTTAACTGCTCACAGACTGCATGGCATATATGGGAGCATCCAACAGCAGTGGTACTGCCAAAAATTTTCTATTAAAAAAAAAGAAATTATTTTGCAAATAATTTATTCTACTCTGTAAAATGCTCCCTTCTGTTTCATAGCCAGCTCATTCTACCTCATCGAGTCCATGTTTTTGTGCAGATGCAGTGGTCACTATTTATCTATTATTTTAACAAATATATTTAAAACTTTACAAGACCCTTGTGGTTCACATGGGTCCAGTCAATATGTTATGAACTTCTGTTTAATTTTGTTTTCCACATCTGCAAGGGTTGTGATTTTTTTTTCATTAAATGTGTGAATTTAAATAAAATTTCTGTGGTCTTTCACAGCTTACCAAAGGAGTTAAAATGAACTCATTTAAATGTAGTTCTCCTGGGAGGGTGACTGAGGAGGAGGTCATGGTGTGGTTAAATATTGATATTTTCTAAGTCTGTAAACAGTGCTTACATATTTCTTTTTATAATAATGCAGGGGGGGAAGAAATGGGTTGGCTAAACAAATGGTGTGTCATGATTAGCAAAAGAGTTGCTTATTCTCCACACAGCCTAAGCCAAAAAAAGGTGAGGACATGCACTAGTACAGGTTTCCATCATGCTTGAGTACTTGACTGTCATACAGAGGCTGAAGAAGTGCTGTAGGATGGGATGTGAGAGTCCTCAGGGACTGCCACGTTAGTAATTGCTCTCGGTAGACCAGGAGCAGGAGGAACTTCCAGATAAAAGCTGCGCTGTAAGGAGAAATAACACCCTGTGTAATTTTGGAACATTTAGATTCTTTTTTATTTTAATGCAATCATAGATTGTGTTATACCTGTGGTTGCAAAGGTTTTCTGAAGAAAACAAGGACTGAGCCCCTGTGAAGGGAGATTGCTTTTAGATTTCATTGCAAGCTCAGAACAGGAATAGCCTGGTCCCAGGGTGCCAGCAGCACTGGTCCCCCTTGGAGCAGCACTGGCCTGCGCTGCCTTTGCAGGAAAACCCTAGGAGAGTGTGAGGGTTGAGCGTTTAACCTCCCAGATGGGAAGTTTTATTTACATCATGTAATGCCATCTGTTTGCATGATTTGGGCAGGGTTCAGTTTGTCCTAAGATGGAAAAGCTTTGGTGAAAGAGCCACCTCGAGGTATCGCAGTGGCATCAGCAAGAGAGTTTTGCTGCCCCAAGGTCCAGGATCAGCTGCAGAGGAGAGACAGGCAGTGGAAATGGGCCGGGGTAGGCAGAGAGCCAGGGAGGAGCCTTGTTGAACCTGGCTGGGGGGAGAAGGAGGGACAAGGAGACCTTTCCTCTCAGCTCAGCATTGCCCTTGCCAGCTCAGGTCCTCTCCCCAGCCACGGTGCAGGCCTTGTGGCTGTTTATTGTCCCTAGCACTCTGCTTCCACAGACAGGTTTTGCATTGCATGTGCCTCTATGGGCTGTGGCCAATTGTATGAGGTTCAACAAGGCCAAGTGCGGGGTCCTGCATTTGGGTCACAACAACCCCATGCAACACTACAGGCTTGGGGAAGAGTGGCTGGAGAGCTGCCTGGTGGAAAAGGACCTGGGGGTGTTGGTCGACAGCCAGCTGAATATGATCCAGTATTGTGCCTGAGTGGCCAAGAGGGCCAATGGCATCCTGGCTTGTGTCAGGAATAGTGTGAACAGCAGGAGTAGGGAAGTCATCCTTCCCATGTACTCAGCACTGGTGAGGCCGCATCTCGAATACTGTGTTCAGTTTTGGGCCCCTCACTACCAGAAAGCCACTGCATTGCTGGAACATGTCCAGGGAAGGTCAACAAAGCTGTTGAAGGGTCTGGAGCCCAAGTTTGATGAGGAGCGGCTGAGGAAACTGGGGTTGTTTAGTCTGGAGAAGAGGGGCTGAGGGGAGACCTTGTCACCCTCTACAACCACCTGACAGGAGGTTGTAGTGAAGTGGGTGTTGGTCTCTTCTGCCAAGTGACAAGCGATAGGATGAGGGGAAATGGTCTGAAGTTGCACGAGGGCAGGTTTAGGTTGGATACTAGGAAAAATTTTTTCAATGGAAGCGTTGTTAAGCATTGGAATAGGCAGCCCAGGAAAGTGGTGGAGTCCCCATCCTTGGAGATATTTAAAAAATAGGTGGACGAGGTGCTTAGTGGCCTGATTTAGTAGTGGACAGGTACAGTTGGACTCAATGTTGAAGGTCTTTTCCAACCAAATTATTCTATGAGTCTATGATTCTATCCTAAATGCTCTTTGAAACAAGCTTGCTGAAAGGTGGAGTTTTACCTTTGAAGCGTGGGTGTTTTCCAGCCTGGAGTCAGCTCTGGTTCATTCACTCATCAAAGCAATGACTTTTTAGACCTTTCTGGACTAATCAAACAAAACCCACCCTTTCTAAGCCTTAGGCTACTTTCCCCAGTAGTAGATGAATCATTGTCTTCTACTTTCAGAAGCAGAATGCAGTCAAATTTTTTGATGTTGTATCCTCAAGAGGAATACACCTCACTTTGGGACCGCACACCTTCCCTGTACACATTGGATGGGTGCCTGGCTTGATGAAGGATTATGACTTGAGCCTCATTTTAATTCCAAGGACTTTGCTCATAGATAAATGTACTTATTTGGCTGTGTATTCTTTATTGTCTCTTTTTAAAAAGCCTTTTCATAGACAGATAGCCTTCCTAATAACACCCATGCTTTAATTACAAGCATGTATAGCAGGCCCACTGAGGAGTGCAGTGCTGGTATGAATCAAATGCAGTATCTGAAGGTTTTATCACTCTCTGGAGAAGTATTATTGCACTGTGAAGGTCAATCCAACCTATTAGCGTATTGATAAGTGCAAGGCAGCAATCTTACTTCGACAGAGCCCACAGCAAATTATGAATTTGTTCACGGTGCCCTCCCTGCATCGGTCCCCACATTTTTTTCTCCGCCCATTGAGTTCAGGGGCACTGCTCACTGCAAACGAAGGTGTCACAGCTGAATCCTTCAGCTGGGCCAAGGCACAAACGCAGGAGTACTTGCCAGGGCCAAGGGACGTGCACCACTGGCATCACGGGCAGCAGCAGTGGGACAGTCAGTGCTGTCACAGAGATGGCTGCCTGGGGCATACCCAGGAGGACAGGAAGGAAAACACAGGCAGGGGAACGATGAAAGTTGGGGCTTGAGCAGCCAGCAGCATGCTACCCTACAGAGGAGGCATAGATCCTGCCATAGCCACCCTCCCCGTTCCCTGCAAGCAGCTGGGGAGCACAAACAACCCTGCAAGGAGCGCATGATTCCACTGGCTTGCAGCTGCTGGGCAGCCTGTGGGGCACTGTGGTCGTGCCGGTGTTCTCCAGGCACCACGCCACCAGGCATCGCAGAAGGTCCCCCAGCTGCCGTCCTCCTCGCTGCCTCTCTCCACCGCTCCAGCAAGACGTACCAGATGATGGGAAATGGTGGGTGCATTGAAGCCTGCAATCCCAGGTGCCAGGAGACAGAATGGGATTTTTGGGGGGTTGTCTAAGCAGCTGTTGCACGATTTTTTGCAGAAATGTGTTGTATTCACCTGTTCACGAGCACATACAGCCCCACAGCCTACAGTCGGGGCCAAGTCAGCACAAGGGCACACCGTCAGATGGTGCCTCAAATGAGGTTGTATCCCAAGACCCTTGTGGAAGTCTTGCTCTTGCCTTGTCCTTGCTCTGAGCTTTCCAGCCTCCTTGGAGGATAATTTTATGTTCATCTTCTGCTGTCTGAGTGACGCTGCAGTGCTGTGGCAGGGAATGGGTGCTGGGCTCAGGAGTGCTGGTAGTAACTCCAGAGAAGATTTGCTTCCTTTATTTCTCCATTGTCAAAATGTTAGCTTTTGTCTGAAACCTGCTTGTTCTGAGGTTTTAGGTTGCTAAATATTGATGATGTCTACACAAATATTTACACAGTTTCGAAGCCTCTGAGCTCCTGACTCCCTGCTCTGAAAAGATTGTCACTGCTTTGAACCTTGCACACAATTTAAGAAATCAAACAAGAGCAAAAGAGTCATGGCAGTGAGTCACTAGACACAAAGGTGGTTGGATCAAAGAGGACGTCTCATCTTCTTCTTTCCTGCCTGCGACCTTACATAAACACCTCTCTCAGATCCTGGCTGTGCAGATGTGTAAATTATTCAAACCAACAAGCAAATTAGATACTGTATATGCCAGAAGTGGGAATCAGGTAGCAACAAATGTCTTAGCTGTGAGATTTGTTTTGGGCAGTGGAGGAAAACAAAGGGAGTAAAATATACGGTAAAGATAAAATAGTGTCTGTGCAATGTACAGTTTGTATTGTTCTTGGATTTTGGGAGGCCATCTTTCAATGCCAAAGAGGACTTTCAAATGTCTCCTGTAAAATTCTTTGAAAATACGGTTCTTTTGAGTGGAGAGTTATTTTTGCTAAGGTATTTTCTAAAAAAGATAGGCAGAGAATTGTCCTGACTTCAGAGATATCAAACTAAACTCATATATATAAGCATGAACCGTATGTAATTAAGTCCATAAGGACCCAAAGGCTGTGACAGAGTGAATCCCTGTTCCTACAGAAGTTGATGTTGAATTTTCCAGCACAGGATTGACTTCCAGGTATTTTGGATACGTTGGCTTGAGCATCGTGTGTTGATCTGGAACAGCAGGCATAGCGATGGGAGACACAAGGGGCACTGGCCTCAAGGAGAGAAAAGTCCCTGCCTGCACGAAAGCTAACAAGTGACGAGGCAGGGGAGGAGAAAAAACAGAAAAGCAAAAGAAGGATGTGTCAAGACAATAGCACTTTATGGGGAGACTTTTTTATCTCATAAAGTTGCATTAGGAGTACGCAGGTCATTACTGTAACTTGAACAAAAAACAGAATCTGCTTTTGCTTAAGATCTCATATTGCAGAGCTGCAGAGCCACCAAATAGCTTCTAGAGATGTAGTCTCTGTGGCTGGGTTGCAGCTTTTCGCAGCTGTAGTCGCTGCTGCTTTTGGAAGGAGGATGAGGGAGTTTTAATGCTTATGACCCAGGGAATTGTTGCAGGACCAGAGGCAAACACAAGGCATATCCACCTGAGTGCGAAGAAGAAACAAAGTGGTACCTGCTAGGCCAAGGGGAGCATGAGGAGATGTAGCAGGAGACGACGCTATAGGTATAGACAGGAATTCATAAGATTAAAGGGAGTTCCAATACTTTATTTCACCGAATAAAAGAGGAAAATTAAATTTAAGTCTTTAAGAAGATAAAAAAATATTATGTTTTAGTTCAGGGATTTTCATGTGAAGGATCTACCTGTCAAGGCATAATCATTAACAAAATCGAGTATCAGAGAAATTCATTTAAAAACCTTAGGAAAGAGGACAGAGAGTACTGTGTGGCAGGACTCAAGTGGAAGGAAGGAGAGATGAGAGGGCAGCTGAAAATTGTGAAGTAGAAGTGGCTGTAGAAATAATTTACATGTGTAAGCGCATCTTAGGTAGAAGAAGCTGGGCTCAATCATATTTATGTTGGTGATCTACCTTTGTAAAAATAAACTTCAGGAAAAATTCTGGGAGAGCTGGGAAAGCATCAGCCATTCTTTGATTTTGCTGAACTGCATTCCTTATTGGTTTGAATTTATGCAAAAATGAGTCTGGATCTGTCCTGATATTTAATTACTGGTGTTTTTTCATTAAAAAAACAGATTTTGAGTTAATTTTTTCAGGGGTGCATGTTTAGACACACCACAATGTTCAGAAGAGGAATCTGCATGCATCTTTTTCAAGAAGAATTTGTGAGACGTAACATTTTTCAGACAGTTCACAGAAACTGCAGCCAGTTCCTATTCTTTACTTGCTCTAATAGGTTTTCTGAGGCTGCTGACCAAGAAGTGTAATCTCCCAGTGTTACCTTGCATGGAATTAGTTTAGATGACTTGACTTCAGGAACAGCACGGAGATGCTAGGGACACTTCAGCTGAGGCGTGTCTTAGCGACGCAGAAGCTGGGAATCAAGCCTTACCCAGCAAAGCTTAAAGGGAATGACTTACATAATGGAAGGTTGGTTACTCTGTATTGTGCATATGTATTTACATGTGGAGTAGGGGTGTTATAATCAATCTTACAGATGAAAGGATAGCAAAGTGACATAGTTGTTGGATCTGGCCATCTTCAACTTGGACATGAGGTACAATTTTCAGTGCCTAGGTGTCGTAAAGCAATGTAACAGCTTAGCAGAGGTAAAATAAAGTGAAAATGTCAGAATAGCTGGATTGGGGAAGGGGCCAACTCACCGACAACTGAATAATTTAGTGTGGGATAAGATATCTTTTTAATACATGCATCTTTAAGTAAAATATTTTAACCCATCTTCTGTGAGAAATTTTGGATCCTGTTAACTACTGGGAATGGGTAGGGGAAAGAGGGAGCAGGAGGGGATGGGTTAAACCAGAGGCCTATAGGCATACTTCCTGGCCTGCTAAAGGCCTCTCCCTTCATGGACCACATGTAGTAACATTGTAACCTGTAGCATTGCCAGGTGTAATCCCCAATTAACCAGACTCTTCATTAGCCCTGTGGCACACAAGGGTTTGCGTTGCATTGCCTGCAGCAGTCAAGCAGTTAGCAAGGATTCCCCCGTGCACCCCACCAGCCATCACCGCCTTCAATGCACAGCTGGTTGTGTGCTTTCTGAGCATGTACCTCAACCCCCTTCCTCTGAAGTGTTAAAGGTGTCAGGAATTCACACGAAGTGGCACAACAGTCCTGCCTCAGGTGACCGATGAGTCCCCAGGTCCAAGTGATCGTTAGACGTGAGGATTTTCCCCCAGATCAAATTGGCAAAGACCCTGAGAACTACGAGCACATTGCAGCTCCTCCCCATGGCTGCAGACGCTTGATGGCACCATGGTGTTGCCTGCTCTCCACTTATGGCAAGTGGTCAATCAGATGAACAAAGAAATATGTGTGCCTGCCTCAAGTCCTGGGACTTAGTGTTGAGGTGTCTGAGTGGCATGTATAGGATCTGTAACATGCGTGCGGTCAATTTAGATGGGCCAGAGGTCGCTTCTGACCTTAAACATTTGCTCAGCTAATTGTATTCAAGTAAAATGGTATGTTAAGGCCATGTAGTAAGAACTGAACTGCAAAGCAGCATCTCCTGTTTATTTTTTCTTCTGCTTGTCATTCTGTCACCTTCTTTTGGTTTTAAGGCTGGGTGTGACAAGGACTTTCATAGTTTTCCTTGCTGGACTTCCTGACTTTTGAGTCAAGATGTCTGTCTCAGGTTTCATCAGAGACATTTTTAGGTCTAATATTAAACTGCAAGTTTGGAACAGGCTCTACTTTCTTCAATTCTAGTTCACAACAAATGCATTTGATTACAATTTTTTCAGAACAATGTATTTCTGATCACATGAAAAATGAAAGTCAACCATTTGCCTCAAGTAACCTTTTAAATCATCTTGGGTTTCCTAATGTAGTGGGTTTTAACTGATTGTGATTTACATGTTGTCTGCCTTGGACAGTGCTTCTTAAATGATGCTTACTTTAAAATAATCCACACTCACTTTGACTGCTATTTTCTAAAGCCAGAGCCTTTTTTCCTGAAAACAGAAAGGTTGCTACTTTCTTGGTTAAATTGAATTCACGCTGCCTAATTTTTTTGATGGTGAGAATACCATCATTGATTTTACAACTTTGCAAAGAATGCTGTCTTTTTTTTGAAGCATTTATTTATTAGATAGCACAATTTATTGAATGAACCATGTATTTTTTTCCACAAAATGAGTGCCTTTCACTGTAAGTTTTTTAAGATTTGTTTAGATACCCGTGCTTCAGGAGATATTATGCAATTCATGGATTCAGCATACAGTGACCTGAAATTTCCTTTTCTATGTCACATCCATGCTGAAACATTAGCTATTTATACAGCACTTGGTACAATGTAAACATAAGCCTATGCACTCGTACAGACCCAAAGGCTCATAGCAGATGGCCTGGACCTTCCAGCGATTTATATTTTTAGTATCACCTTCTTAATCGGTCATTAATAATGATCACATATAGCTTAGAAATTATTACCTTGAATTACTTCTATTAAAAAAAAATAATCCATAGTTTGTTAGAGTACATCAACCTCAATGAACTACAAAGCAAAACACTTAACAGTTGGCTCAGATTTTTTGTGTCTGGCTGACAGCATTTTGTACATAGTTCATTTTGTGTATTAATGGGGTTTTTTTCTCATTTGTATGAGTTCTCCGTGCAGCTGGAGGGGAGGGACAGTTACTGTTTCTGCAGGTAGAAAGGGGACATCCGCTGGAGATGGTAGAGGTGCTGAGACCTGAGGCCGCATACATTCCCATTGGCCTGGCTCCCCACAGAAATATAGCTCAGTTGTGTGTGTCTGCAGTTGTCCTAGTTCCTTTGAACTCTGAATTTGACAGGGGGTTAAGAACTATGAAATCCCTACAGGTTTCCTGAAGGTAAATATCTGTGTAGAAGGAGAGCTACCCTGTAAGTATTTGGACAGAGAGAAAGGCAAAAGTGTAAGTTTGCATACCATTAGGAACCAGAGGATCTGCATGGGATAGGGCTCTTAAATATCCTAGCTGTGAGAAAACTTTCAGTTTAGTCTGTCTTTTCATAGAAATAGAGATCCAGAAAAAAAACTAGTCACCTCCTCCTTTGCTTGTGAAATAGTGTGTGTTGTAAAGGTGACGGTTTTTCCAGTTGTGATAGCTGTAGTTTCATTTTACATAGAAAAATTTTCTTCTGATAAGCTGGAAGCTTTGCTTTTTATAGAATCATAGAATCATTAAGGTTGGAAAATACCTCCAAGATTACTACTTATTTATACATTTCTCAGTTTGGAAGCAGAAAATACATATTCATTTCAGTGAGGCTGTTAGAGGAAAGGAAATTGCTTATTTCCTCTTTCAAGCATTAGATCCCCTCGATCAATCAGATTATTGCAAACACATGCTTCTTGTTTATTTTTTAATCCCATAACATTTTATTAATTTAATCTAATCTCTTACATCTAATTATGTATCTTCCTCATGGGTAGAAAGTAAATGGTGCTTTACTAAAATATGGAAATAAGTGTCTGGTCATTTCATTCTACCCTTTTTTTCCTAAAAATTTTGGTGCTGTTGGTCAACAACTATGTATGTCCATGTTAAGATACTAGTCAGACTGGTCGGTCACAAGTGGCCGGTTCTTTACATTGCACCAACTTTCATAGTCTTCAATTTTGAGACTTTCATAGCTGCAGTTTGGTTATTTAATATTTTAAAGTTAAAAGAACAGACTTGTTAAATGAAACTGTGTGCTGTGATTTCACCTAGATGGCTGCATGCTTTAAAAGAATTAATCCATGGAATACCTTAGGTTATGGAAGATTGTATCTGTAGGATAAAGCTCAACTGTTGCAAATTGCATTTAATAACATAGGGACTTAGAAGGCTTGCTAAAACTTCTGCTTCAGAAGATTTCTTGCATGGAACAAGCAGATGTTGTTTGGTTAGACAGAATACCCGATGAAAGATTTTTACATTTACAGATAGTAAGTTCCTGTAAATTTCTTACATCAAGTTGCATTACACCAATATCCTCTGAAGATGTGCTGTTTACTCTCAATATACAGTACACATGCATGAATAAAAATTAATAAATCTACAATGCTAAAATTGTCAAAAGTACCCCAGAATAAATAGGTTCATCGTGTACTGTTGCAGCACAATTCTCCTAATTCTTCTTACCCTGAAGTTATGCGTTATTATAGTTGCACACAAACCCACCCCGAGTGTCGACCTGACACACTGTGACAGGTCCTATATTCTCACAGAAGTGGTGTAATTTGAATATCCATGACCAGGTTACCACTGTAAGCACCAGTACCTGACAAGTCCCGTTTGAATCATTGAATTGAACGGACATTTATATTTAAGTAAGTGCCAAAGAGCTAAACTCATCCTCTGTTGGAGGAGTGCCTTCTGATGGCAAATGGTACTTAGCATTAGTCAACTCAGCTTCAAATAGCCGTATCAGCATCAGGTGTTTGTCCTCTTTTACTGGCGCTTAGCTGCCTTTTAGTTTCATTGTTGCTTAGCAAAACAATGAGATCAAATATTAAAACAATAAAATCAAATACTTCATGCATTGCTGGATCATATGGTCATTTTACAGTTGAATAGAGAGCTAAATTTTGTCATCTCAGCATTAATAGCATCATTATAATTGCTTTTATTGTTATGGCCCATTGTATTATTTTGCAATTGATAAATTAAAGGCCCACGCAGATTAGGTTTGGGATTCATCTGCCCTAATTATATATCTCAAAGTTAGACTTCCTCAGTCTGCAGCACTCACCAAAGGCTTATTTTCTAATCAGCAAAGAGGAATAGGCACCTCTTGAAAATGGTTCAGGTCTTCCTAGAAGAGAGGTTCTGCAGATGTCTCTTCTTCTCTGCTGATTACAAAGAGATTGTGGAGTCACTGGTTCAAATTCAGATAGCCAGTTTTTTAGGGCAAATTAATCCCATTTTTGCTGAATTAATTGTGATCACAAAAGTGCCAGTGGCAAATGTGAAAACTAATTAGAAGTTTGGGGTTTTTCCCATCTTTTAGATCTATGCTTTGGTCCTCCCACTGGTCCCAGGGTTTCAAGGTGTTTCATTTGCTGAGTAAAAAACTGACTGGATGGCCGGGCCCAAAGACTTGTCATGAATGGGGTTAAATCCAGTTGGAGGCTGGTCACAAGTGGTGTTCCCCAGGGCTCAGTGTTGGGGCCAGTTCTGTTTAACATCTTTATCAATGACCTGGATGAGGGGATCAAGTGTACCCTCAGCAAGTTTGCAGGTGATACTAAGCTGGGTGGAAGTGTCAATCTGCTCGAGGGGAGGAGGCCTCTGCAGAGGGACTTGGACAGGCTGGATCGATGGGCCAGGGCCAATTGTATGCCAGGTCCTGCACTTGGGTCACAACAACCCCATGCAATGCTACAGGCTTTGGGGGATGAGGCCTGGAAAGCTGCCTGGCAGAGAGGGATCTGGGGGTGTTGTCGACAGCCATCTGAATATGAGCCAGCAGTGTGCCCAGGTGGCCAAGAAGACCAACGGCATCCTGGCTTGTATCAGGAATAGTGTGGTCAGCAGGAGTAGGGAAGTGATTGTGCCCCTGTACTTGGCATTGGTGAGGCCGCACCTCGAATACTGTGTTTTGGGCCCCTCTCTACAAGAAGGATGTTGAGGCATAGGACCGTGTCCAGAGAAGGGCAACAAAGCTGTTGAAGGGTCTGGAGCCCAAGTCTGATGAAGAGTGGCTGAGGGAACTGGGGTTGTTCAGCCTGGAGAAGAGGAGGCTGAGGGGAGACCTTATCACCCTCTACAACTGCCTGACAGGAGGCTGTAGTGAGGTGGGTGTTGGTCTCTTCTGCCAAGTGACAAGCGATAGGGTGAGAGGAAATGGCCTCAAGTTGTGCCAAGGGAAGTTTAGATAGGGTATTAGGAAAAATTTCTTCACTGAAAGGGTTATCAGGCACTGGAATGGGCTGCCCAGGGAAGTGGTGGAGCCCCCATCCCTGGAGGTATTTAAAAGACATTGGTGGGATGGCAGTGTTAGGTTAATGGCTGGACTTGATGATCTTAAAGGGCTTTTCCAACCAAATCATTCTATGATTCTATTTCAGGACCCTGACTTGGTCATGTTTTGCTAATTCGGATTAGACATGAATGTCCAATACCACAAAAGACCACGGACTGTTACAAGGTGTCAGAGATCAGTACTTTAACTGCAGCCAAGTTTAGAGATATTTGTAACCCATTGAAGTTAAATACTGTTGGAGAATCTTGCACTGTTTGGTGTACATCGACTCTGGATGACTACAGTTGGGTATATCATTATCAAATATCTGTGAATTTGTAGTCCCTACTGAAAACGTAATTGTGGAAACTATTATTGTGAGAAGAGGTTTGCTGCTCAGGTGCTTTGTTTTGCCCTTGACTTTGTGTTTCAGCTTTGTTAAACTTCATTTCTCTGATGTGTAGAACCAGAAAGCAACCTTCAGTGCCTCCCTTGTCCCCAGTGAAGGAGACATTGATATGTCCAGTGGAGTTGCCAAAATGCATTTTCTGACATGACAAAGTGGTGGTAAAGAAGCAGAGTTGAGGGTTATGGATTTCTCCTATTGGACAATGAGACAACTGTTGTCCCCAAAAGCCCCTTTGCATCATGACATAGACTCACAGTGTTTCAAACAGTTGATCCTAATAGCTGGCATCATATTTATTCCTGGTCACTTATGCCTTAGTATCGAGTCCCATCACGCCATTATCTATAGAGGCAACATCATGAGTGTGTCTCCTGACTCTTGGCTCCTGTCAGGGCAGATTTTTTTCTATCATCACTTTTTCCTTATTCCAGTAGGGGCTGAAAAGAGCAAAATCAATGGATGTCACCTCTTTTCTTCTTTGTCCTGCATTCAGGATCATAGGGAAATGCTCCGTTTAAATATAATGTGATGCTAAGAGTGAAGAAGGTCTCTGAGCATTTTGCTCAGATCCTCCTGAGATGTGCGACAAGTGGAGGGAAATGTTCCCTAGCCAGTGACCCGCACAGGGGCAAGGGCAGCAATGAAGCAGTTACAGATGCGTGGGGCAAGAAAAGGTCCAGCATCCTCATCACAAACTCACTCTGGGCATTGCTGCACTTCCCACCACTTACATTATAGGTCACACTTGTATTTTATGTTGTCACTACGCATGTTGTTGTTCTAGTCTAAGGCTTTGATGACTGTGCAGCAGCAAAATAAAACATGTAGCTTCTTGACAGCATTGATTTCCCCCCAAAAAATCCAGTCGCTGACCCATGGCAACGTACTTTTTCCTTCAGCGCGATGTGCAGCGCTGGGCTGTGCTTTCGGTTCTCGCAGGAGCATTACATTCCAGAGCACATAGAAGGAGCCCTGCACAAATCAGCAAAGCCGGGTCAGGCTGATAATTTCCTGGATCGGTGGATCAGAGAGATTGAACACATTCATGTGTTTTGTTTTGGTTTTTTTTTCCCCACAGAAAGGATTTTCTTTTAACCCTATAGTTCATATAAGGCAACTGATATCAGTTCATTAAACGACTCCTGTTTTCTTCACAAAATTATGAATTTGCAGTGTAACTTGTAGCTAAGGAACAATTTTCAGCATGCTTGCAGGCCTCTCCTGCTTCATCAAATGCCAAATTCAACTTCGCTGAAAACGGTTTACCCTCTAGCATTTTTGCCATGTTTCTTTTCTTATCCTATTATCTGGGAAAGCAGACTAGCTAGTCTGAATTTTAATCTAAATATTTTCCCAATGTTACCAGTAATTAATTTAACAGAATTACAGATACACAGACAGAAGAAAGTAGTAAAAACCAGGATCGACTACCCAGCAGGAAAACAAATAATCCTGTTCCTAGGCTGAGCTCCAGC
The DNA here is from genome assembly GCF_000687185.1 of Egretta garzetta. Taxonomy (NCBI): domain Eukaryota; kingdom Metazoa; phylum Chordata; class Aves; order Pelecaniformes; family Ardeidae; genus Egretta; species Egretta garzetta. Next base: position 5,052,448 of record NW_009258484.1, on the reverse strand, counting down.
TCAGGTAAACTAAGATCTCAAGTCTTCTCTTAGGCTTGATTTGGCTTGTCGGAAGGTGTAATCCCGGAGGATGTAACCATGGATTTTACTCTGACTTTACACGGTGTTGTCAGGATAGTGGCTGACCTCTAGTGGCAAGAGGGTAAATTGCTACTGGATCCCCTGGAGCCAAGCGATTTGCAAACTTTTAGGTAATTGTATGGTGTGTGTTATTGCTGAAAACCGAAAATCAATCAATGTAATGGAAAATGTATTAAAAAGGAATATGAGGCCGAGCCTGAATTCGATTGCCTTTACAAATAATTTTTCTTGGAGGCAGAGGCTTGTAATAAAGCTTTCAGAGTCAATTGCCGATGCGCATCGATGTGTACAAGTCAATAAGGAGCTCGAGACCTGCAGGAAGTACATTTCTCCACACCAGGCTCTGTGTATCGAGATGATTTGTGTGGTTCTGCTCAGGCTGGTTGGTTCTCAGGCCATTTCCAATGCAAAGGTCTGTTTTTCTTCTCTGTCCCTGAAATGCGCACGGAAGAGGGCACAGCGAGGAAAGGGGATGACTCATCCCTTACACTCAGCACCCCTCCGTGACACACATATGCCTTCACACCGAGAGAGCCGAAGAAGAGAAAGGAAAAAAGAAAGTCGGGGGGAGACCACCCACCTTCTCTCTATCAGAAGGCTTTCCTGGTCATTAAGGCTTGATCTTTATATTGAACTCGTGCCAACCGACTGGGAGACACAGGCATCTTTTCTAGGAGAAAAGAAGAAACAGTGCATGGGGATCAAAATGTAAGTAGGAGCTGACTGTATAAATCAAATACATCAAATGTTTTCCAAAGGTGGCTTATTTCTGAGGAACCAACCTCATAACGTGCCCCAAACTGAGGCATTTGGGCTAACATGAATACCAGAAAAAGAGATCCACTGCTAAAAGGTGGGAAGCACAGAGATTGGGAGGCAGCAGGGCCAGGGAAGGGCAAGCGCTGGGGCTGGGCAGCAGTGGGCAGGGTGATGGGTGAGGCAGCACCACGCTCGTGCAGATGACACCCAGGGCAGAGCAGAGTGACACTGGTGTGAGAGCTGGCTGGGCAGGCTTGCGCAGAGGCTGCCAGCC
>NW_009258484.1:5046362-5050481 GCF_000687185.1 Egretta garzetta | reverse complement strand
CCCCCAGCCTGCCTCCGCTTTCAGCAGCCTTCCACCAAACCTGATCGCGTGTGGTTGTCTTGTTGGAGGCATGCTGATTGTATGCTGAAAGGGCAAGATCTTCAGAAATGTGAAAATGTGGGCATGGAGCAAGAAAAAGGAGGGCCTAAAGTGTGGCACTGCTGTGATGGGTGCTAAAAGGTTACGTGGGCATAAGCAAAGACTGGTGGAGTCCACTGAGGAGAAAGCCAGCGAGGGCTACTTTGCACACAGAAAGCACCTTGAGCTCAGAAGCCCCCAAACGGCCGTCCTTTTGAGGCTGGACAAGCCTCGGGAGGAGGGGAGGTTTCACTCTGTTTTGCTCTATTTCTGTGCTTTTTCCTCATCCTCTGCTGCTCATCACCAGTGAAAACAGAAAACTGGGTTAGCTGGATGTGTTGTCTGACAATAGGTCTGATGCTTTGTTCTTAAGTGACCTCCCCAAAGCCAGGGCTCGACGTTCTGAAAAGATTCGATTACCTATCATTGCCCTGCACCCATATTGCAGCAGTGAAAAAGGAGCACGAGCAGGTTCAGCCTCACTGTGCTAAGGGCTGTACAAACTCAAGAGCTGTCACAGTTCAGCTTTGTTTCTTACTGAGGTGTTTGCTACCTTTGAGCCCTCCCATTTAAAACTACGACATAGATACACCTACGCACACTATTGTGAAAGAATTGCCATTGTCATTGTTGTTGCTATATCAGATATCTTTGTGACTATTTTATGTATCTCTGTTTCATATTGTGACTCTGAATTGTTTCAAGGCATCCTGTAATCCCTGCTAGAGGACACCTTTTGTAAATACTTAAAAGACCTTATATAGACTGTTGTATTTTCAAAATTGCTTGATGTGCAAGGAATTAAATGCTTACAGAAAAGGAAGCCATATATAAAGAGAACTTTTATCTTGAAAGCTAGTAGCAGTTGTTAGTTGCTGTGTTTGTGTTAGTCTGATAGTACTTGTTCATATAATTAATAGGTGACATACTGTCTTATCTGATCTGTGGGAGGGATAACGTTCCTGAACCAGCAAGTCTCTGCTGTTCTGACTGCTTGGCTAAGCCATGGTCATGGTGCATTCTACAGCAACTGGCTTGTGGCTCTAACCCTTGCTGGTTGAGGGTAGATAACCTCATGGGGTTATCTGCCCTCTGGGGCAGCCCAGTAACACTTTGTGCTGTACATGCCCATCTATTCCTGCTCAGGCTTGGGATATTTGCTTGCTATGCTTTAAACATGTGGTGTTTTCCCCAACAGCAGGGGATCCAGTCAGTCACTGTCCCCTTTGCACTTTGAAAGGGCCCAGGAAGGAGAACCTGTCAGCAGATCTTCCCCATCTCCTAATGGACAGTTTTCTGCTTCTGGGTAGCAAATGGAAAATATGACTCTGTACAAGTTCTTTGTGTGCAACTATGTTTGTTTATATGTAATGGGGGATGCTGTGTGGTCCTGGTTTTGTGGAGTGAGTCTCTGGAGAGTCCAGGCCCCGAGGCTCAAGTAATCTGAGTATGAGACTCATGTGTTTACCTTCTGAAAACCAGCCAGGCTTTCAGAATTAATTGTTCCACCACATAAAGAGTCTAACAACAACTTTGACAAACACAATGGATGTTGCTTTGGGGTCATAATCACAGTGAAGGCAATCACGAGGCTTTAAATTAATAAGACATCTATTAAGCATAGCCTGAAAGCACTTCTACTTCAGTAATCCACACAGAGTCTTAGCTTTTGAAGGATTCATGTAGCATTTAAGTTAATAATATATATCTCTTAAAAATAGCTCTTCTTGTAGTAGCAGATATAGGACAGCTGGATTTATTGTCAAACCTCCTAATTTAGGACTGTACTCCTGCCCAAACTGGAGTGTCTGTGTAGCATTAGAGAGGCTTCCCACAGTTCACTAGTAGGAAAACTGAGATCCAGTATCCCTGCAGTCGTTTTGACAGAGACAGAAAAGGGCTTTTCCTCCTTCCCTTGGGTCCCAAAAGCCATCCCTGTTGTTCCAGGAGATGTTCCACTTTTAAAGGATATCATAATACATTAAGTATTTGCATTGTCTCACTCTCAATTTTTTTCATGGTTTCCAAAGAAAACAAAATTTTTGTAATCCAATGGGACTAGTCCTGTACTAATAAACTGCAATTTGTCCATCTTTCCTGCATTTTGAAATGCTCTGAGGGCAGGAGCCACTCCAGATCCTACAGGTTTCATAAGAATTAGCAGCTCGCTGAAGGTCAGAGACCCAAATTTGTGCTTTCCATTAAGAAAAATCCTATCTTATGAGCTCAGTGATGTGGGTCCTGTGGTCTTCTGTGTTATTTATGGAGCCTTTTCAGGAGGGGAATGCTGAGACTGCAAAAAAGAGAAGGATCTAAGGGTACCACAGTAGGGGCTTACACTGTATCTGATGAGGAACCGGGAGCAACGTGGTGGGAATAAACTGGTACTTGGATGTGGTGTCATCATCACTACAGTGGAAATGTACAAAGCACACAGCACACAAATTCAAAGAACAGATTTCATTAGCCTTTCTGTTCATGAAACAGCTTGCTGAAAAAATAAATAGATGGGCAGAAGTTGGCGATGATGCCGACATTGTTAAATGGAAATGATCTTCCAGATCACCCAAAGAGCAAAAAAGTCTTTGATTTATTGCAGTTCCCTGCATTCTTCTAACAAGAACCAGGTGAAATACTCATGAAAAATCTCTGTGTCCTCCCCCACCCCTGCCCCTTAATCTAATTTAGGTTTTTTCAGAAGAATCTATTACATTTCCAAACTCATAGGAACCCTTTGCTAAAACTTGTCTTTTTTCTCAATTCCAGAGAATACAAAGACAATAAACCCCCTGTTTGGGGTGTAACAGTTAAAATTTCATTATGAATTTGAAAAAAATCACAAACTTCCAGAGAAACCAGCAGTATCTGGTGTGTTGGCTAATTTGAAAAACTCAGTATGTTTTCCAAGCTTTCCATTGTCTTTTCCCTGTATAAACAAGAAAACAAGACCCAAAACAAACTCCAAAGAAAGTTCATAAAACTGTGTCACGCAAATCCAGAAGAAAAATTTGTTACCACTTATAAAAGTTGAAGCTGTTTGTTTTTTTCCCAGCTCCTGACAAGCCACTGACTATTTTTGAGTTTGGGATTCTGGTGGAGTGGTTCTTAATTTCTGATGATGGTTGTGCTTTGTTTAGGAGACATGTGGTCTAAAATACAAGATATTATCTCCATGTGTGTCCTGCAGGGCTAGTACTGTTTCTTGCTCTCAGACAAAATTCTCTGTAATTCCCGGTCATGAAAAAAACCCTGAAGCTATGTTGCTGACCAGAAAGTACTGAATCTCTTTAAATGATTCCTCACAGCATTAGATTAAACACAGAATACCTCAGGTTCTTATGGTGATCCATGCATTGAATTCTACCAGCTCATTCTTCATCTTGGGTTTGGCAGGTGATTGGAGAACTCAGGTTATGCTGAAGAAGCTGGCAGTGCCCAACAAGGCCATCAGTTTGCCAGTGTGCGGCTCACAACTTTTGTTAGAGTGAGCCATGTGAAGGGTGTTGGATCACTAAATTAGATTTGTTAGAACACAAGCTAGAATCACAGAATCATAGAATCGTTTAGATCATCAAGTCCAAGAACAATGCCATTTGAGAGACATTTAAACGACAGGGCATGAATAGATACATCCCCTTGTTCAAGGCTCCTTGCTTCCCATCTTGCTTGGTCCAGCTTGTTTTGGTGACTTTCTGAGCTCTGCCAGCCCCCAGCAGCCTGGGGACATTGTAATCTCCAAGGCCTGGCAGTATCACTCCCCCCTGGTTTCCTCGAGGGTCTCCCGGTGTCTCCAAGGACAAGTTGTCACTCTTCTTTTCCTGCTTCTCCATAGAGATGACCCTTCTTTCACAAGAGGGTCGCTTGTCCCTCTCTCATGTCAACAGCAGCCACCTTCTTGGCTACCCAACCACACCTCATTATTGTTCATGAAGTGCACGATAAACTGTGAGCAGATTAAGCAGATGCTGACCATCACAGGGAGTATCAGAAGTATTACCAAAAGGTGGGTCTTCTTTTCCTCCCTATTCCACTATTATTTCA
>NW_009258484.1:5045515-5046303 GCF_000687185.1 Egretta garzetta | reverse complement strand
AAACTGAAACCAGCACTGCCAGCAAAATCTGTCTTTTGGCAGAAGCCTGGACAGCTGGTGGTGAATAACAGCCCACCTCATATTTGGACAAGAGTAGTTTCTCATGCTATCGAATGGCAGGGTTAGGTTAACGGTTGGACTTGATGATCTTAAAGGTCTTTTCCAACGTAAACGATTCTATGATTCTATGATTCTATGAACTGTAATCACGATCCTTTCTGTAATCACGATCCTTTTAGCCTGCAAAATTTCCAAGAGGATATAACCCCAAATTACTTTTTGCTTTTAGAGAAGAGAGAAGAGAATGAACTCCCTGTTAGCAGTACTAGCAGACCCATTAGCCCAAATTCAGCTCAGCCCTGGGAGATGAGGGTCATTCTTGGTTACTTTCCCACCTAACCTTTTGCAAAGAAGTGCTCTGCTACAGTAACATGTGAATGTTTGTGCTTTCCATGACGGAGGTCACTTGTATGTCAAGCATCTGCTTTTTCTAATGTGAAAAATATCCTGTGTGTAGTGTAAATGCCACACACACACACTGGGAGCCCATTAGCAGCTTCACTTTTAGGGAAACAGCATGTGGTTTGGGAAATACAGGTCAGAAAACAGGGATTTCAGAGTTTGGGTTCTAGGTGGATTACTCAAAAGAAACGCAGCTTTTGCAGTTGCTCTGCCAGCTCTCTCAGGTCTCAGATTCTGCCTGAAAACCCAGTCTGGCAGCTCCCATGTTAAGTTTCTTAAAATCTTTCTGCTAAAATAATACTGGAATAAGCTTGGTTATTAGAAGA
>NW_009258484.1:4976103-5045397 GCF_000687185.1 Egretta garzetta | reverse complement strand
CATGCTATCGAATGGCAGGGTTAGGTTAACGGTTGGACTTGATGATCTTAAAGGTCTTTTCCAACGTAAACGATTCTATGATTCTATGATTCTATGAACTGTAATCACGATCCTTTCTGTAATCACGATCCTTTTAGCCTGCAAAATTTCCAAGAGGATATAACCCCAAATTACTTTTTGCTTTTAGAGAAGAGAGAAGAGAATGAACTCCCTGTTAGCAGTACTAGCAGACCCATTAGCCCAAATTCAGCTCAGCCCTGGGAGATGAGGGTCATTCTTGGTTACTTTCCCACCTAACCTTTTGCAAAGAAGTGCTCTGCTACAGTAACATGTGAATGTTTGTGCTTTCCATGACGGAGGTCACTTGTATGTCAAGCATCTGCTTTTTCTAATGTGAAAAATATCCTGTGTGTAGTGTAAATGCCACACACACACACTGGGAGCCCATTAGCAGCTTCACTTTTAGGGAAACAGCATGTGGTTTGGGAAATACAGGTCAGAAAACAGGGATTTCAGAGTTTGGGTTCTAGGTGGATTACTCAAAAGAAACGCAGCTTTTGCAGTTGCTCTGCCAGCTCTCTCAGGTCTCAGATTCTGCCTGAAAACCCAGTCTGGCAGCTCCCATGTTAACTTTCTTAAAATCTTTCTGCTAAAATAATACTGGAATAAGCTTGGTTATTAGAAGAGTAAGTATATGAAGCAATACTACTACCAGACCCAGTAGTCCTGTTGCATGTCATGTATTTATTTTTAAATCCCTTATGCAAATAATTTTAATTTTCAGAATTTCCTATAGTTTTAAAAAAGTAGTCTGTATGGCTTATATATATTTTTACATATATGTAATAGAATTTATTTTTGATCCACTTTTAGTGTAAGCATAACTTCCTACGTGTTTTGCTCTGAAAATTCATAATAGACCTCTAGTAGCATTTTATAAATATTTTAAAGCACAATTTATTCCCTTCATTTTTACAGCCATGAATTACTCATTACTTAGCGCATCTTTCCTCCTGTCGGCAAACAGCAGTGGTTGCCATGCTGTTTTAAAATGAAAGCTGTCAAGATAAAGGTGGGTTTCATTAATGAACGACTACTGTGATACTGCACTGCAGGCACTGTCAGCTTGGTTCTTTTACAAAGATTTCTCACATTTACCAGAATTGCATGGGCACACAGAAAAACAGATAAACCTCAACTCATCTGCAGATAAACTCTTTTTGTCTCAAATGCTCTTCTTAACAGCATCTAATATTTACCTAATACAATTTACAATTAATTAATCTTCATAGCGATCTTGCTAAAATAAGAGCATTGACAAAACGGTGCTGGAGAAGCGAGGCTGATTGCCCAGGATTTGCCTCTAACACAGGCAAAGTACTGCCTTACTATCCATTGCATGCTTAATTCCATTTTTCAGTGTGAAGAAAAAACTTGGTAGCAAATAACCTGTAGCCTGGATCTCTACATGAGAGACCTTGTTGTAATGGTGACCGCAGGACACTGAGTGCGAGATTGTACCACCGGCTCTCTGCTCCCTTTGCAGGGGAAGGAACTGAATAGAGGGAACCAGATGAAACTCGCAGCATCTTCAGTCATGTCAAATTTGAGGTCTAATATCACTTAGGTCACAAAGAAAAGATGACGAAAGATGAGACGAGGAGCTGTGGGTTTACCTTATTTTTGGCTGATAGTTGTAGTTCAATCTACCAGTGAGCCCTTGTTGTGAACCTGCATCCTTCCCTCACTTCCAGGCAGGGTTGGGGATATGGGGTGTAGGGCTGGGACAGGCTGGACCATTCTTCCTTGAAGGCTCTTCAGAGAATTCAGGTAGTGAACACACAACTCCTTCTCTCCCCCTTTTTCTCCACCAGCATGTAAAACACTCATGCTCACTTGTGTGACTACCAGAATTACAACAGGTCAAGTAAAAGGTGCCTGTATTGTGTTTAGGTTCTGGTGAAATCAGGTCTCATACATACATTTTCTAATTCTGATGCGGAAAGGAGTCACGTCCTTTCTGCAAAGAGCCTCAGCAATATCTTCCCCTCCCTCCTGCATCCATGGGACTTAGGAAGTGTGGAGGGAGACGCAGACGGGCTTGATGCGTATTCTTGTCTCCCTGATCCCAAGGATTTTACAAAGAAAATACACAGAGTTTTAGCTGATACTGGCCTTTCTGCAGTAGGAAACTTGCTCTATCTCCTCCAAAAGCCTCCTCCTTTGTCTTCAGTATCATTGCTCCAAAGCTGTGCTACTGCCCACCTGTTTAAATGTCAGGGACTGGGACTCAGACGGACTGAGATCTTTGTTTGTGTTTAACTGAGAGACCAAGGAGCTTTTTAAGCACTCCTCAGAGCAAATGCACCTCTAACCTGTGTGTTATCACAGTTGTGCAATGTGATATCAGTGTTCATGCACCTTCAAAAAGCCAAGGATATTTCTTTAAAAGACAGATTTTGGAGATGCTCTCAGGCTACACTTCTGTGCTGAAGAAGGAAAAAAAAATAAGAAAAAAAAAGGAGTAGAAGTTTCTTTTCCAGTAATAGCAGCTGAGATTTTCACATAACCACCTGCCTTCAGGGCCCAGGAATGTAAGAGAAACATCGAGGGCATGTGGTGGGCCTGTCAGATTGTGCCACCATGGGGGAGAAGGAAACTCTGCAGCAGCAGCAAAGCAAGGCAGGAGAGTCTCCAAGGCCGAGCTGCCACTTACGCTCTCATGAGGCCTCTGCCGTTCATTAGCAGTGCTAAAGGATATCCAACGCCTCGTCAAGAGCATGGGGGCTCTGGAGACCTTTTGCTGCAACTGAAGTACTATGGAAATCACTCGAATTACAATTTTCCAGTAGTCAACTCTCTGGTTTGATATTTCTGCACTCGTACAACACACGTACAGTTAATTAAATGTGCCTGCAATGCAAAAGGACGTTATTTGTGTTGGTATAAAACACTACAAATCATATTTCTGGCTGTATTTTGTGCCTCCTTAAAATCATTCACCCCCCTCACACTCACTCACCCTCCACCCCACTCCCACATACAGACACCCTTTCTTGATCCTGTTAATAATTTCAAGTGTCTTAAAAAAATGTACTGGGATACAAAATTGTACAAAATGAGAAGCTCTCCTACTTCAATAACCCATGTACTAAATGTATGATCAAAAAGCTTTCATTTAAGTAGTCCCTTACAAGTCTTAACTACAGGACGATTCATACAGAGGTGAAATTAATAGGGTATTTCTGGTTAATCCTGCAGTTCGGTTTTCGCATGCCAGAGACGGGCAAATGAATTTATCTTCAAAGGTCCTAATTAAGAAAAAGATCAATGGCAAGGGTACAGGTAATTACACCTCTTTGTAACATCAGAATCTTGCTTTTTAAAAGCGATGGATTTAGAAACATGATCTTATAAGTAGAGACTTTCTGCAAACCAGAGTAACCTCTTCTCTCCCTGTTCTAAGACCAAAATCCAACCAAGTACCCAAAACCATAAAAGACCATGGCCTTTCACAACCATGATTTAAGTTCTACTTTCTGTTTCATTGCCTACTTTGAAATTACCTGAATCCTTCACATCCTCACCATGGGCTCTGTAGGCAGGGACCCTTGGGGTTTCCAACTCTGCTGTGGGGTTGCTGAATCCAAACAAAATAAAAGGAAGACTTCCCACTTGTTTTTAAATAACATTGGTTGGGTGCTTTATGGCTAAGTCAGCATTGTTCATGGCAAAGCTTCGACACTTTTGGTATTCAGATTTGTGTAAAGCCTGGTAGTTACTTTTAAACAGCCAGCTTGTCATGGTTTAACCCAGCTGGCAACTCAGCACCACACAGCCGCTTGCTCACTCCCCCCGACAATGGGATGGGGGAGAGAATCAGAAGAGTAAAAGTGAGAAAACTCGTGGGTTGAGATAAAGACATTTTAATAGGGAAAGCAAAAGCCGCGCACACAAGCAAAGCAAAGCAAGGAATTCATTCACCACTTTCCATGGGCAGGCAGGTGTGCAGCCATCCCCAGGAAAGCAGGGCTCCATCACGTGTAACAGTGACTTGGGAATGTCCTCCCCTTCCTTCTTCTTCTCCCAGCTTATATACTGAGCATGACGTCATATGGTATAGAATAGCCCTCTGGTCAGTTTGGGTCAGCTGTCCTGGCCGTGTCCCCTCCCAACTTCTTGTGCCCCTGTCAGAGCTGAGAGCTGAGAAGTCCTTGGCCAGTCTAATCACTACCCAGCAACAACCAAAACATCAGTGTGTTATCAACATTCTTCTAGTACTAAATCCCAAACACAGCACCATACCAGCTACTAGGAAGAAAATTAACTCTGTCCCAGCCGAAACCAGGACACAGCTCCAAGGAGCATTGCAAGTCCTCTTGCTGGAGCTGGAATGGCCTTGCAGGAACATGGGATCAGTCCAACCAACCAATGTCAGATGTGCCAGCCCAATCTACACAGCCATGTTCTCCTCTTGTGAAGCTTGTCCCTTCAGAGAGGCTGCTGTGTTACCCCCTGTTCATGGGGCCATTAGCAGATATTGTAAGCAGAGGCTGTTGGAAAGGATGTGGAAGGGAGATCTGCCCTTGGCTCAGCTACAGGCCTTCAGGGGTGTCCGGCTTATCCGTGCTAACCCTTCCCCCCCCCCCTGCCACAGCCGTGGTGTGGCAGGGCAAACATATAGCAGCAGAATGTGTCACAGAATCACTGAATAGCAACCTTGGGAGATCATCTAGTCCAACCCTCCTGCTAAAGCAAGTTCACCTAAAGCAGGTTGCACAGGACATCATCCAGGTGGGCTTTGAATATCTCCAGAGAAGACTTCACAATCCCCCTGGGCAGCCTGTTCCAGTGCTCTGCCACCCTCAAAGTAAAGAAGTTCTTCCACATATTCAACTGAAACCTCTTATGCTTCAGTTTGTGCCCATTGCCCCTTGACCTGTTCCTGGGCACCACTGAGAAGAGTCTGGCTCTGTCCTCATGACATCCACCCTTAAGATATTTGTACGTGTTGATGAGATCCCCTCTCGGTCTTCTCCAGGCTAAACAAGCCCAGCTCTCTCAGCCTTTCCTCACAGGGGAGATGTGTCTCTTGAACTACTGAATGTTTTTCGTGGGCACCTACAATGAATCAAACTTCTTCTTATCTGTAGGACATGAGCAGCCTTCAAGCCATACAAAGCTTATATAGGTTTTTTTGCTATGTAAATACTAGGTGGGGCATGCATCTTTCATTGGCATCATTGGAACTTGAGGGCACTTGCTTGAGGGCAGTTTGGTGTATCCATTTAATTGTGCTTCTTTACGGTGGTTTCCTGAGTGCTGTTGGAAAAGGATGATGATATACATCCTAATTTCATTACAGACCATGAGCCTGCTCTCCTACTGAATCCGAAGTTTTGAAAAATAAAATGTTTTTTTTTTTCCCAAATAAGACATCTTTTAGTTTGTGTGAATGGTGCTTGGTTGTCTGCGCCTGACAATGTCCTAACAAGTTAACTCACTGTCGTGACTAAAGCACCATCCAAGTTATTTTCAGAGAGGCCTTTAAGTATTGTTCTGACATAAAAGAGTAATGATGCTCCACTTAGGAGTGTTGACAGGGAGTGGATTTGCTGTCTTAAAAAAGAAGAATCATAAAATTGCTGGGACTGAATGCTTGTTGGAATAGACCAGAGGGGTCTTTTATGTGCAAACATGGTTTTTTAGAATGTAATTTCTTTTATCAAGTTTACCTGCCATTTTAGTAATAGTGTCAGTGTCCAATCCTAAAAAAGATTTTACCTGCATGTCACAGTATTATGTCATGTCAAAATGGATGTTGCAATCATGGGTCCAGCCTGGCAGCAACTTCTCCACTGATGCAGAAGACCAGGAATGGATTAATGACCTTTTTATAGCTTGTGTAATTTCAATCCAAGCAACCAGTGCTAGTCCAGGAAATTGCGGTACTATTGCCAGTGCCTCTGGATGTATTCATTAGCCCGTTGAAGTAAGAATTCTACCTGCAAATCGTCTCTGGCACCTTAAAGTATTTTCAATTCAGCAGCCTTTGATTTAAGAGTAACTATAACATCTGTATAAAAGTAGCAGATACCATGATGTAACGTGCTGACACGGCTTTACATGGCTCCTGCCCACAAAAGCCACTGACTCGGAGAATCCCCAATGCCAGAGTATGTGGCGAGAGTGCTGGGGTGCTGCAGTTGGACGAGGAATTTCACGCCCGGCTACCCAGGCTGTGTTTGCTCTCTGAAGTGTAGATTTCCATCTTCTGAGTAATCAGACTGGTGTCTTTCATGTTTACAAACCCAGCAAGAAATACAGGTCTAGAGCATTCAAGGTATTGTAATACCATCATTTATATTACAACTGTCTGAGCAAATGGTGGTGTACAGTCCTTATTTTAAGCTTCACATTGGAAATTCTTTGTTTATTGTTCCCCTTTCATAGAATCATAGAATAGCCCAGGTTGGAAAGGGCCATGAAAAGATCACCTGGTCCAGCCTTTTGCAGGAAAGGGAGCCTAGATGAGATTATCCAGCACCCTGTCCAATCACATCTTGAAAACCTCCAGTGATGGGGAGGCTACCACATCCCTGGGGAGGTTGTTCCAGTGATTGATTATTCTCATGGTAAAAAATTTCTTTCTTCTGTTGAGATGAAACCTCCCATGGTGCAACTTGTACCCATTGCCCCTTGTTCTCTCCATGTGGCTCCTTGTGAAGAGAGACCCTCTGTCCTCTTTGTAGGAGCACTTTAAGTACTGGAATACTGTGATGGGGTACCACCTGAGCCTTCTTTTTGCAGAGAGGAAAGACCTAACTCCTTCAGTCTTTCCTCAGAGGACAGCCCTTTGGTCATCTTCATGGCCCTCCTGTGGACTGTCTTGAGTCTGTCCATGTCTTTTTTGAATTGTGGGGACTAGAAATGTTGACAGTACTGCATAGCTCACCTCTTGACACTCAAATTTCTCTTTTACATGAAGTGCAACTCCACTTCTTCTCTTCCTACCATCCTGAAAGAGTTTGTAGCCATCCATTGTGGCCTTCTAGTCATGTGAATTTTCCCACCAAGTTTCTGTGATTCTTGTGACATCATAATTCTCAGACAGGGCACAGAGTTCCAGTTCCTTCTGTTTGTTCCTCAGACTACATGTGTAGTGGAAAGTGTGGAAAGCCTTTGGAAAATGTTGGGGAGCGTATCTCACTACTCTGGTAGGTGTGTTCCATCCACCCTGTTGCTTATGGATATACAGGTGTTGCAGCTGTGGATCCTTCCTTCCAGGTTGGTTAGTTTAAAGCACGACTCACTAAGTCAGCCAATCTGCTACCAAAGATTCTCTTGCCTCTTCTAGATAGGTGGATCCCATCTCTCCCCAGTAGGCTGTATTTGTTGAAGAACATCCCATGATCATAGAAATCAAAGCCCTGGCAACAATACCAGCCACAAAACCAGGTATTGATCTGTATGATGTGTCACCTTCTGCCTGCACCCCTATCCTGACTGGCAATACAGAGGAGAATATTGCTTGGGCCCCTGTCCCTTTAACTTGGGCCCCCAGGACTCTGAAGTCCTGCTTGATCTTGAACCTCCCAAGGTTTTGCTTAACTGTGTCATTGGCGCCCACATGGAAAAGAAGTAGGGGATAGTAAGTAGTCCGCTTTTAACCAGTTGTGGCAGTCTCCCTGTGCCATCCTAGATCTTGGCTCCTGGAGAGCAGCAAAATTCCCTTGACTATGTATCAGGCCAGCAGATGGGTGCCTCAGCGCCTCTCAGCAGAGCCACTCATTACTAGCACTCGCCGCTTCCTTTTGCAGCTTTTCGTATGTGCTACCAGTGCGGCTTCTCCCTGTGAATCTTGCTCATGGGTTTTATCTGCTGCCAGGCACCTGAGAGGTGTTTGCACACCCTGCTCCTGGTGCTCCTGGTGCCTGGTACTCCCTAGGGACCGGTTGCATGCGGCTTCACGGTTCCACTCTGGGCTCTGCCATTGTAACCCTGTGGAAATCACTTCTGCATGCTCCAATTAAATGGTCTTACTTTCTGTTACTTATCAATAGCATTTATTATAATGAACAGAAGCTACTAACTTGAATACTGCTACTACTAGTCAGTTAAATTCAAATAGAAAGAGGAAAAAAAAACCTGTAAAAAGATCAAATGAGCAAGATGTTTTATACTTTATCAAGTAGAAAAGTTAACTAATTTGTTCCATAAAGGCACTGTCAGTTTTTAAGAACCTGCCTCCTCTATTTAACCGCTGTGGGTTTCAACAGAATTTTGGTTTTATCTACTTTCAAGAGCTTTCATTTTGTACAATAAATGCAATTAAACATCTGTTCCCTGCAAAATATTACAGGCTAACTGGTTTAGATTATTTCAGTTCATAGAAATAGAATCGTATAATCAAACACATTGTAGAATTTATTTAACTAGGTCACTGGATCACAGCATTCAGTATTCCTATTTGTAAAAGTAGCTTACTGTAAAATAGCTAAATTTTGCTCAAAATTGTCTATTAAAGGCATTGGTTTTAGTGAACATCAGATGAGGAAAATTTTTAACTGGTCACACTGAAAATTCTTGTTTGTTCTCCATGGATAATTTTTTTCTGTATGACGTTTAAATTAGCCACAAAACACACATCTAGACAGGAGCCAGCACAGAGCAGCATAGTGTACATTGTACATAACTTACAAAGGAGTTTGTGGCAGTTACCTGGGAAACGCATGTTCTCATATGCCATACAGAAATAAATACAAGACATTTCTCAAAAGGTCCACACCACCACTAGGAAAATTTCCAGTAGGAAAGTTCAAACAAATAAAAAAAGTTGGAAAATGGTTCTGCAACTCTCATTTGCACTTATCCTCTCTGTAGGAGGTACACCAAGGGGGAAGGGGCAGGAATTCTCAGGGGGGACTTCAACATTCCAGATATCTGCTGGAAATACAATACAGCAGAGAGGAAACAGCCTAGGAGGTTCCTGGGGTGTGTGGAAGATAAATTCCTGATACAACTGGTGAGTGAGCCAACTAGGGAAGGCACCTGCTAGACCTGTTGTCTGTGAACAGAGAAGGACTTGTGGGTGATGTGATGGTTGGAGGCTGCCTTGGGCATAAGGATCAGAAAATGATAGACTTTTCAATTCTTGGAGAAGTAAGGAGGGGGGCCAACAGAACTGCTACCACGGACTTCCAGAGGGCAGACTTTGGCCTGTTTAGGACACTGATTGAGAAAGTCCCTTGGGAGGTAGTCATGAAGGGCAAAAGTGTCCAGAAAGGCTTGTCATTCTTCAGGAAGGAAGTCTTAAAGGCACAGGAGCAGGCCATCCCCATGTGCCAAAAGATGAGTCAGTGGGGAAGAAGACTGGCCTGGCTGAACAGAGACCTTTGGCTGGAACACAGGAAAAAAAGGAGAGTTTATGACCGTTGGAAGAAGGGGCAGGCAACTCAGGAGGACTACAAGGGTGTAGTGAGGTTAGGCAGGGAGAAAATCAGAAAGGCCAAATCCCAACTAGAACTTAATCTGGCTACTGCCATAAAAGACAATAAAAAATGTTTCTATAAATACATTAGCAACAAAAGGAGGGCTAAGGAGAATCTCCATCCTTTATTAGATGTGGGGGAAAACACAGTGATGAAGGATAAGGAAAAGGCTTGAGGAACTTAATGCCTCTTTGCCTCAGTCTTCAATTGTCAGACCAGTTATCCCCAGGATATTCAGCCCCCTGAGCTGGAAGGCACGGACAGAGAAAAGAATGAAGCCCTCATAATGCAGAGGGAAATGGTTAACGACTAACAACCTGCTACACCACTTAAGACACGCACAAGTCTATGGCTCTTGGTGACAAGAGCACCAGTGCCTCATTCCTTGTCTGCTGGTGGCTCAATTCCAGCAGGACAGATAGTTGTACCCACTGGGTCTGACATCCTCCAGGAGTATGGGAGAAGGAGGCTCAGGTGGTGCCCTGGTCAGTCAGGCTAACCCAAGCTATTCTATAAAAGATGGGCAAAATTTTTCCTTGAATACCATGTTGTCCAAGAGGATGAACATGTTCTGAGCACACCGAATGGCTGCTCTGAACAGCTTAGATGCTTCCCTGCATGTCTCCAAAGCGCAGTGCAGCTTTGGTGCCTGGCACCACCTTTCTCTTCCAACCAAAGCACTGCTCAGCATTCATGGGAGGTTCTGCTCAGCTGCTTGCATCCTTCATGCTCTGAAATGGAGACATCTGTTGGTTTGAAACTCCTTCAGGGATGAGATAGTGATTAAGAATAAGTAGTGTGAGTTGAATTGGAATGTGAAATGAAATAGGAGTTAAGTTCCTAAGCAGCTTTGAGGATCTGTGCCTGAGCTCATAAAATGCAATTAATTAGTGACTAACTGGAGCCTCTCTAGGGCTCTTCCATCCTTGAGGTTTCAGTATGATATCTCCCCTCCTTAGCCCATATTGCATGCTCTGAAATCATCGTTATGCTAAGGAAGGAGGCAGACACATTTACTAGCTCTTTGATCTAGCATAATTCCACGTAAAATGTAGCACACACTTTATTGTGGCTTGGCAGGGAGGGGCAGGACTGAATGCTACCAGACCTTAAGCACTGACAATTGTTAGGGCATTGCTTAACCTCTCCTAGTCTGGTGCTCTGTGGCATCCAGTATGGGTTGCTAAAGCTGATGGAGATTCATTAACACCATTGGAATGTCATTAACACTTTTACCAAGCATTATATCCCTTTTAGTGTCCAAATATGGCACTGCAAGCCAGCGCTCTAGCAAATTAGAAGCAGCAATTCCAGGAAAGAGGCATTTGTTGATGATATAATGCCCACAAGTGTCAACAGATGTCATTCCTTATAATAAGGCATGTGGCCCTAATTTGGCACTTCTTGCCATCAGGAGGAACTTCTTGCAGAGCAGATGTCATTTCTAATCCTATCTTTCATGGGTGTCTGTGCCGTGTTAAAATGGGCATGCCAGTTTAGAAGTAGGCATGGTGCCATTAGAGCAGATGGTCATGAGCACAAGTCATGTTACAGAACTGGTGTTTCTAGAAATGTGGATGCTGGGATTGAAGTACTACCAGGAACATCAAAATCTTCCTACGCGGGAAAATTCCCCCCTAAGTAGGTTGATACTCGCCATTAATGCTTTAGTGCTAGTAGAAAATGGATGTTATCTGTATCTTCTTTCTGCTTGTTCTAACTTTTGGGCAACCACTTGTGATGCCAGGGGCCATTCTGGCAGCTGAGGACACTCGAAAGTAGATGTGTCCATGGCAAACATGCCATCAATGCTTGGTGTTACTTTGACAGCTCTACAGTGCCTGGGAATTGTTGCGGTGTGGAGGACTACTCTGCTGAGCAAGGAAGGGGAGAAGTGGCCCTTGGACCTGCATTCATCCATCTCCTCTGTAAAAGTCTATGATTCTCTGCCACACAAATACCTGAAGTAAAACTGTGCTCCTTTTTTACTATGTGTGTTTTTTGCTTAGTGTAGAGAGTAACATTTTTCCTAACGCACTCATCCTAAGTCTAACTTGGCTTGGATTGAAGATAACACCTCAGTTGCCTTCGTTGGGATCAAATACAGTATTTCTTAGAAATTCAGCCTTCAGTAACAGTTCATTTCAGTAAATTTACTGAACATGGGATTTTAAAAAAATCTGTTGCTTGGATATAGCTACTTATTTTTTCTCCTAAAATTAATCAGCTGAGATGAATTTAAGTGTTTAACTGATATGTAGTATGTTCTTCTTAACTTGTGTCAGCAATTAAAGCTTCCAAAATGTGTACTTGCTTGCCTTCAGGTGTACCTCAGGTGTTAAGAAGCAGCCCTTCCTACAACTGATAGATAGGCTTCAATAATTATACAGTAAGATCAGGTTACTCAGAAATGATCTGTTAGAAATCTTCATTCATATATCTAGGAGAAGCTTACAGCAGATATGCTTATATTCTCAGTTAGAGAAGCAAACATTTCCCCAGTACATAGCCCTACTGCCTCAGCTTTCAGGGTGCTACAGGAGACTCTTCAACAGGGCATTCATGATGTGGGGTGTTTCTTGTCACTGTCATCAGAGCCGTACACTGAATGAGGGAAGTTTGTACAGAGGATTTGGCCATGGATGACCTTTGACAATTCAGTTCTGAGCTGTGCCAAGAGACGGCCCTTTCAGAAGGTGGCTGTGCAGTGATGTCTCAAGCCCATTTTAAAATGTCTGCATTGTCTAGGTATCTTTGGCAAGACAGCATTATGTTACTGTGGTGGGTTGACCCTGGCAGGACACCAGGTGCCCATTAAAGCCGCTCCATCATTTCCCTCCTCAACTGGACAGGAGAGAGAAAATACAATGAAAGGCTTGTGGGTCGAGATAAGGACAGGGAGAGATTGCTCAGCAATTACTGTCATGGGCAAACAGACCTGACTTGGGGAAATAGGTTTAATTTATTATCAATCAGATTAGAGTAGGGTAATGAGAAATAAAAAACAAATCTTAAAACACCTTCCCCCCACCTCTCCCTTCTTCCCGGGCTCAACTTCACTCCCCATTTTCTCCACCTCCTCCCCCCAAGAAGCGCAGGGGGACAGGAATGGGGGACGGGGTCAGTTCATCACACGCTGTCTCTGCTGCTCCTTCCTCCTCAGGGAAGGACTCCTCACACTCTGCCCATGCTCCAGCCTGGGGTCCCTCCCATGGCAGACAGTCCTCCATGAACTGCTCCAGCGTGGGTCCTTCCTATGGGCTGTGGTTCTTCATGAACTGCTCCAGCATGGGTCCATCCCTTCCACGGGGTGCAGTCCTTCAGGGACAGACTGCTCCAGCATGGGTCCCCCGCGGGGTCACGAGCCCTGCCAGCAAACCTGCTCCAGCCTGGGCTCCTCTCTCCACAGGACCACAGGTCCTGCCAGGAGCCTGCTCCAGCGCGGGCTTCTCACAGCGTCACAGCCTCATTCGGGCATCTCCCTGCTCTGGCGTGGGGTCCTCCCTGGGCTGCAGGTGGGGATCTGCTCCCCCGTGGGCCTCCCTGGGCTGCAGGGGCACAGCCTGCCCTACCATGGGCTGCACCAGGGCCTGCAGGGCCTGGCACCTCCTCCCCCTCCTTCCTCACTGACCTTGGTGTCTGCAGGGCTGTTCCTCTCACATCCTCTCGCTCCTCTCTCCAGCTGCACTTGTGTATTTTTTTCCCCCTTTCTTAAATACATTACCCCAGAGGTGCTACCACCATCACTGATGGGCTCAGCCTTGGCCAGCGATGGGTCTGTCTCAGAGCCGGCTGGCATTGGTTCTGTCAGACATGGAGGAAGCTTCTGTCAGCTTCTCACAGAAGCCACCCCTGTAGCCCCCCCTACCAAAACCTGTCCATGCAAGTCCAATATAATTACCCTTCCTGACAAAATTATGATTGATCAGCAAAATACTGTGCTGTCTTTACTCTATACTCTATGAGGCTTTAATTAGCCAGCTACACAAATGATCAGCCAGCCAAGCAGCTGTACAATCAACCACTGGTGGGCAAAGCTACCACCAACACACGGTGAAGTTTTAGTACATAATGAAATTGTCATCTTGCCTGGTAGAGGTGTAATGTTTCACAAGAGCCCAAATAAAATGTGTTATGTGATCCAAAGTGTGGCATAGTCAGCAAGTTGTGTGCAACTCCCACTAACACATACAGAAATTTTACTTTGCCCAATTAGGCTTGTAACAATTCAGTAGGGAGCAGCATGTAACACCGTTCAAGTAAGAAATGAATTTAACTGGATCCTAAAATGTGTATTTTAGTTGCTGAGGTGAGATGAGTAAGTTAGTATTGATACAAGGAGGTGCATGAGCAGAAGGCTGTGTTTCTACTATCTATTATGTATGAAGGACACTGAAGATTTATCCATGCCACAAAAAATTAATTTACATTTAAAAAACTCTGAGTCATCAAAACCAGTAAAGCATGCAAAAGGAAGGAGCTTCAATTCCATGTGAATATACAGAATTTGATTATCAGTTTTGGTTGTTTATACTGAGTTAATTACAGAAGTGCCACGAAACTTGACTGCTTCTACCACACTGGCTAATTTAGGGTTTGATCCACACAAACCACTGTAGAAATTTTATGAAATATTGTTCTTTTGCCTTCTGTCCCATGAAGAATTGTATATATTTATGGTGGAAGAATAAAATGAAAGATAAATATTTATTCATGTAAACATAACTTTTATCTGACTGACTTAAGTCAAAATATTTCTCTTTCCAATTTGCCTTTCATCAGCTTTACAAACAGTAGACTCTTCAAATACTTTTTGAATAATGGAGGTGGGGCTAAATTTTGAGAAGTATTTAGGTTAAAATTGCTGCCTGGCTAGAACTGAAAACTAGAGCCAAATTGTCAGATCCAAATGAGGAACAGACAGTCAAGTTACCAAGACATGACAAGTGCCTGGCCAGGTCTGGTCTCCTGATCCCTTGCACTGTTCTTCACACTGTGGCTGTGGTTTTGTCTGCTCTAACTCTCAAGAAAACCTGAGCGGGATCAGGATGAGCCAGCCTACACCACTTGGCCAACTTCTGTTTAGCATTGTAGATACAGCCTGATAGACCAAGCCTTAACTGAAGGCCATGTCTGCAAGGGCATCCTGCCCTCAGTAGGGTTGCCAGTGCTGCCCTGGCAGTGCAACTGCCAGTTCAGTTAGGAGAGCACATCCTGAAGAGGTGATGCTTCCCTCCACCCTGCCAGAAGCACCACCTCTGTGTTTTGTATACCTGTAGCAGCTGGAAGAGCAGGATCCCACCTTTGGCTGCAGGAACCATCACGGGCAGCTGGAGGTGAAGGAGCCCACCAGTGCATATGGCACAGAGGTGCTTGTGCAGCTCTTCCAGCAATGGTTGGCTTTGCAGGGTTCCTACTCTTCAGATGCCCCAACAGCTATTAGCATGGCCAGATCTGAAGGGCCAGAACCATCCAACAGCAGGTGTCATAGGAGAAAGGTGCTCGGCTTTGAGACTGGAGGGCATGAAGATAAGGATGGACATGCAGCCATCTCTTACAGATATAAGTGGTAGTGTACAAAAGCCATGACTGATCCCATAACTGTTGTTAATCACCAATGGTGGCACCCAACTCCCTCTCTGGCAATGAAGGGGCTGTCTCGGAGGCAGTCATCTGCAGTGCAGAGACCCAAAGCCATCTAAAGCTCAGAGAGCTGGCTTCTGTGCTGGCAGGCACTTCAGATTTGGCTCCTTATTTTGGTTGAAGTTATTAAGCTCAAAATTAAAAATTTAGGTTTCAGATTTTTTCAAAATTCAAAATTCAGGTATTCACTTCTGAAAAATCAGCTTTCTTGAAGGCATGCGGGCATGCACAAACCTCCTCTGAAATAAATACGTTATGGGGGATTATTGATCAAAGACCTTTGTCTGAGCCAAAAAAATGCAATGGGAAAAAAATACTTCAAGGTAGGTAAGCTCGGTATAAGCGTTGTGTGAAAGTCAGTCCTTCAGCCTCTCCTTGTTCTGGATGGAAAAGAAACCTGCAATCAGCTTGTCCCTCATCTGTTGCACATTTGGCCTGTTGTATCAGGAAATACCAGGCACTGGCTCTCGGAAAAGACAAAATTAGCTGGCTAGTATCATAGAGTCATAGAATCATAGAATGCTTTGATTTGGAACAGACCTTTAGAGGTCATTTAACCCAACCCCCCTGCAGTGAGCAGGGACATCTTTAACTAAATCAGGTTGCTAGTGATCTCATCTACTAGTTATGATGATACCAGTAACATCGTAATAGCATGGTAACCCCCTAGGACTAATGATCACACTGTACCGCTTGGTCTGCAGCATTGTTTCAGCTGGAGCTACAGAACTGTACATTCAGTTGAGTCTCTTGATAATTACACTGTGAAATGTTATATTGACATATACAGCGTTGGACTTTAAAACAGTAACCCTTAAAACAGTTAAATAAAAACCTCAGCTGGCAGGCTGCATATCTTGTAATCAATCTATAAAAGTTACTTACCACTTTACTGGTAAAAATCAGAAATAGAGAGTGGTCATTAATTGAAGGATGGGCAAATGTTCCAATTTAGTGAAAAGTGTGGTTTTGCTTTAAACATCACCTGAATATTCACAGTAGTTTTAGGTATTTGCCTTATCAGATCATTACCCATGGCAGTGATTTTAAGTTTCATTTGTGCTTGAAAACTGGGGCACAGAAGCGCAGCCTAGTAAAACCCAGAGGAATAATACAGTCCAATGTTTTGCAGGTGAAAAAAAGTCATTCCGGCCTCACTCATTATCATGTTTTCCTGCTCGCTTTCTGAGTCTGTCTCTGCTATTCCCTTGCTGTGTGAGTTTGGAGAGCAGCTCAACTCCTCCGTTATTTGTAAAGCTCATTGAGTTCTGTGACTGGAAAGTGCTTTAGAAATGCTAAGTGGGCTCGCTTGCTGCTGCAACGATTAGGCAGTACCTTTGCTGTCATTAAACTTGGCGTCAAGTGCTGTCTGAGGATCTTTAAGATGGAAAGGGCTTGCTCTTACCTTGGGTAAATGTTTGTGCTTCAGTGAACATTCATGATGCCAGCACCTTCCCAGTGTCTGGGGTGGGATTACAGCTGCGTCGGGGAGCTAACGGCTCCAAGCCCGCTGCCAGCGCCGTGAATGCTTGACCTGCTATGAAGAGCTGGGAACTCACCCCGTTTCGACAGGCTTCACGTAGCAGCCCCTGAGACCGGGAGCCGCAGAAACAGCTGCACTCATGCTTTAATACTCTTTTGGGGTCTGTTTCAAACAGAGACCCGTAGGCATTGCCAGACAAGCTATTTTTCTAGAAAGGACCAAAGTTCTCCAGCAGAAGGAGATTTTATTGCCCTCGAGTGCAGGCAAGGAAATCTGTGGCTGTGGGGCTCCAGAACACAGCCCTTCCTATCATTATCTCCTCTCGGAGGAAGACCTGCCCATACAACATGGCTTAATTAATTTCTCATCAAATGCAGAATATCCCCACCCCACCCCGCGTGCTCCTGCTGGTTTTGCAGTTGTATGCAATATCATACCGTATTTCCATGCCTTTTTGTAAAATTTGTAAATAATTCCAGAAAAGGAACATGTACAAGAGACACAAACTCCTAGTGACACATAAAAGAGAGCCTTCCTCTTCTGAGGGCGAAGAGTCCCTGAAGCGAGCGGGGCAGGGCCAGATGGTGAAGAGGACAGTGGCAGATATGGAAAGAAGGTGGCTCAAGCCATCTGGGAGCCAGTGGGATTTTGGTCATGGTTTTCTTTGAACATGCAGCCAGAATATGTTGCCAGCCCTGACTTCTGCATGTCTTTACTGGTGTAGCAGTGTAGGGTATGAGAGGGTGCAGCTGAGACTCTCCAAAGTACTTGCGAGTCTTCACACACCTTTTCTTCTTCCCTATATTTTTTTTCACAAGCAGAAGAGTAGGTTCCTTGGTGCTCATAGTGAGGAGATGGTAAAAGTGAGGCTGAAGGCCTTTAGCTCCAGCGGATTGTTAATAATCTGTAAAATACTCTACTGCAAAGTCAGCAGAGTTGCTCTTTCATATAGCACAGAGTCTGCAAAAAATACATGGCATTTTATATAGGAGCACCCAAATGTCTTGCCAGGTGCTTCAAAGGCAGGCAAGGAGGCTCCCCTGGCTTAGATAAAATGCAAAAGTAGAGGAGTAGGAGGGGAGATACAATACAACAGAGGACCAGATCACCTGGAAACTGTTCACACACTGCACTTCTGGTGTTTCTGTACAGGCTCTTGCTGAAAAATAAGAACAGGTATTCTGGGAGGGCAGATGCTACTGGCTCACCTGCTGCTAAGAAGGCATTATCTCGTGATGGACTGGCAAGTACCAGCTGGTGAATAATCTTTCTGATTTTCCTTCAGGATGTTAATTCCTCCGAGTAAATGAAAACCTTTATTTTCCTCTTAGATCAGGAGTAATGTGCATTTTCCTGGATCTTTAATTTCATTTCTTCTTTGAATACTATTTGAAAAGAAAAGTGGAATCCAGCACCATGTGTGGCAAGGTGGAGCTCACCTTATCCTACTTCTAGGGAACTAGATGCTGACCTAGTGATATCCATGGAAACAGCAAACATTTGCTTTTGGGGCAATATTAGATGTCATCTAGTCCAACCCACCTGCAGTGAGCAGGGACATCTTTACCTCAGTGAAGCTGCTCAGAGCCCCGTCCAACCCGGCCTTGAATGTTTCCAGGGATGGGGCCTCCACCACCTCTCTGGGCAACCTGTTTCAGTGTCCACCTGCTCTGGTGTTGGGTCCTCCGCAGGCTGCAGTGTGGATATCTGTTCCACCGTGGTCCTCTCTGCAAGATGCAGGGAAATACCTGCTTCACCATGGTCTTTTCTAGGGGCTGCAGGGAAGACCTCCTCCCCCTCCTTCTTCTCTGACAAGGTGCACGGCCGGCACCGGGCATTTCTGATTCAGGGGACCTGACGAGGCCATGTTTGTCAGCTTTCCCACCCACTCATTCCTGTAATTAGCAGACCTCTTATGCTGTGTTTTAGACAGTAGAAGTGTTAGTAGCTGGCGGCGCTTCATCTTCAATACCTAGAAAAGCTTTTTAACATTTTTTTTTTTTTAATAAGGAGTTAAGTAACCCCCCTGGACACCTTGTTCTTCAACGCAGAAATTGCTTTCATTTGGCTGATTTGTGAGTTGAAACGTTCTCCGTATAAAACATTTTACAATAAAGAATAAAGGGTTTCTATTAAAGAGCACTTGAATGGCATTTCTCTGCAAGTAACAGGAATATCTTCCTCTTCAAGGTTAGTGTTTATACTAAAAGTTGAAACTTTTAAACAAATAGCCGAGCAAAGAAAAATTTTCTACAAGTGGTGCTACCCACACCAACTGGGTGAGCAGATATGTGAGACCACTTCAGGAGTAACTCTAGGAGCATGATGCAGATGGACTGAGGTGGGCACACATGCTGCAACATCCCCCTGGCACCTGGTAGAGGTGTCCTCATGTGCAGCTGCAGAGGAGACCAGGCCAGGCTGGGCCAGATGTTCCACTGACGTGACTTTCAGTAGTGTTTTGTCAGCAGATAAATCAGCATGCAATCTTAAATGTTTGTTACACAGGTGAAAAAGCCATGTAGTTTGGATATAAAGCAAGGACGTGATGTGCTGAGGCGTTGTTATGTGCACAGCAGCATAAAGACAACAAATGCTTCAGGTTTTCCTGTTCCTGCATAGCATACAGTAACATGTTTTGTTTGAATTTTTAATGTGGCTTATTATTTGAGCGGAGGTCAAATGTGTTTGTAGAATTCCATGTATATTGCAGATATGTGCTTTAAATTGAGACCTATATGCAAGCAGCCTTAAAGACACAGCGAAACTTAACACTGTTTTGTCAGAGCCAAAAGGTGTATTCTTCCTTTATCACAAAAGAGGATTTTCTTTTCCAATCTGCACTTTTTTTCTAGTGGATTTTTAGTAAGAAAGGCAAAAAAAAAATCTCTCCTCTACTTGCACACATTTAAGAAGCCTATGTCTTAAAAATACTAGAGACTTGGATGTGCCAAATGTTATCGTTTTCCTGCAGGCAGTACCTAAATAGCATTGTATTATATCTTTTTAAAATAATGGAAATAAAAATTATAGCCCTTTTATGAAATCCTCTGTATTTCTTGCCACTATCTTCACTCATTTTTTCAAAATAAATGTTCATCCTTCTGCAAATGTTCAAGTCCAGACATGCTGTCATCTTTTGCTCCTCTTAGGCTTTCTACTCAATAGATAAAGAAGACTCTCCAAATTTGCCTTTTTCAAATGCTAAGAAAAGATTAATTTCCTTATATCTACAGGGAGCCTAGGATGCCATTATTCCCTAAATGGCAAATGCAGGAGGAAACCAAACCCATGAGAGGTTTTGAAAGATGTCAATATAAACTGGAAACCTTGTCAGCCTAAGATTCATTATGAGAATATGATTGAAGTGGATGTGAGAGTTAAGGCAGATTTTTTTTGTTATTGTTTTTTGTCTTATTATTCAAATGTCTGAGTGTGGCCTGAGGGACTATCTGTAGGAAGTCCCTCCTGGGTCGGAGAATTCAGTGCCTTGCACCACTGAGCCCTGCTATTCCCCCTTAGTCTGACAACCAGCAACTCCCAGGAGTTAGGGTGAGCATGCAGGGTGGCTCCTGTAGCAGGTACAAATCCAAAAATAACTCATCCACCCGGATATTTAGAAATTCCTTGGTTTCTTTATGAGCCTTGCAGCCAGATACCTATATGGAGCTAGCCCAAGAGCAGGTGTTAAGTTCCTGTTGGAGTCAGACTCCAACAGCTGCCAAGACTTAGCCTTTAAGTAAGTTGCTGGGAACTCTATTTCTACATAACCATTTGTATTGGAGAAAGTCCATGTAACTCAGCCCAAGTTGCAATGAGAATATGTCTTTGTAGATGGTAATTGCAATACAAGCTCAGTCTATATGCCACAGTTCACATACATTTTTTATGAACTTATAATTAGAGCAGTTTGGGTCTCCTACAGGTTCCAGCTTCGGAAATGAAGAACAAACCACTCCTAAGGCATCCGCACCTTCTAAAGATGTCCCCAAGGGGAGCAGCAAGAGCACGACGCAGGTATCGAGCAGCACAGCGACTCCACGCAGGAGCTTACTTCCAGCACCGAAAACTGCCACGGCACCTGCTGGTAAGCGCTCCAAACTTGTGTACTTTGAAACATCATCTGCATTAGGCCAAGAAATGCAGAAACTTTATTATGAAGTTATTTTACTGCTTACTCGATTAATTTTCATGCCATTCTTGGGCACATTGCCAATGTGCTGATTTGGACTCTGTTTGCTGTAGTCTCTTTGAAACACAGTCAACAGCACAGCTATAATCTCGTTTTGTGAACTGTGTCTGGAGTTGAAGGCATTTAGTGTCCCTAACTACACATGCCAGAGATTTAGCATATATATCATTGGTCCTCACCAAATGGCTTTTTGAAAACAGTGCATTGCTTTGGAGACAAAAGCATTCTTTTGAGCAGGTAATTCATTGCTTGCAAGGATGAGAACACTGCCCTATAAGTTTAAGCAGTTTGTGGTCTTTTCACTCAGAGAGGGTGAAGGAGTCAAGAAAATAAAGTAAAAAAACCCCTTAGTCTTGTTTCCAGATTGTTTCCTTACCTAAGCCCTCCCTCATCTCAATCCAGCTATGTCTCAAATCAGCCAGCAGTAATTCATAGCGTCTCACACAGGAAAGTTTACACTTTTCTGCCAAATGCATTTTGTGTTGAAAAACACGTGCATCACTCCACCAGCTCCTGCTCACACTTGTTTCATGCTGCCCCTTCCCTAGCCTGTGCCTGAACCAGTCACTGTACTCTTGCATGTGGCTACCGAGGTCAATATTGCATCTTCTAATGCAGAGGGGAAGGAAGAATACGGTTTCAAGATTTAGATTCCTGGAAAGCAATTCACAGATCACTAAGACAACGGGGTGCATGAGGTGTAACATAGTATTCTAGTGAGTGAAACATACTCCACTGTGGTTGTATGACAGTAGTGAAATATGAATTTATTTGACTTAAACAGTACCTGGGTTTGTTCCACAGATGATCTGACACAAAGTTGCCCTCCAAAGCCAGCAAGTTTTTCAGAGAGCTTTCTCTATTGCTGTTAGGAAGCTGGAACCTTGGAGCTGTGAGAACCTGGACGTGCCTCAATCTTTCTTTACCCCTGTAGTTTTCACAGAAACAAACCCTAGCTCCACTTTTCATGACTCTTTCCTTGTTTTTCCACTGCCTTGTTTTCCCATTTCTATTGTCCCCTCTCTCCTAAAATTGTACTTTAGGTTTGATTTTTAATTCTTAAATGCTTTTCTACTTCTGCCCCTAAAATATTGTACCTTTGTATCTGCCTGTTTAGAGAGAACATTATGCAGAAAAACAAATCATCATTTTCCTTTAGAGAGAGAGTTTGCATAGGCCACTTCATGGTCTTGAGTAAAGGGTTGTCTATACAGAATAGTAAGGATTAAAGAAAGAGAGAGCTTCAATAGGAGTATAGAAATTCCATCAAGTTCATCTTAGATCTAACAGTTTAGATTCCAAAATAAAGAATTTTGCGTAAGTGACCAGCCTTATCCCGGCTCTTACTCAACAATGTGTTTCATTTCTATGTGAGTCCCACTGGGTTTGATAACACATACTCCAAATGAAGTTGGGAAGGAAAAATCAGTACAAAATATGTGACAAAGACTTTATGCGTTACTAGTTCTGGTCACCCAGTTTCAAGATAGATTAACCTGATGCAGTGGGTTGACCTTAGCTGGACACCAGGTGCCCACCAAGCCGCTCTATCACTCCCCTCCTCAGCTGGACAGGGGGAGAAAAATACAACGAAAGGCTCGTGGGTTGAGATAAGGACAGGGAGAGATCACTCACCAGTTACTGTCATGGGAAAAACAGACTCGACTTGGGGAAATACGTTTAATTAATTATCAATCAGATCAGAGTAGGGTAATGAGAAATAAAAAACAAATCTTAAAACACCTTCCCCCTCACCCCTCCCTTCTTCCTGGACTCAGCTTCACCCCCAATTTTCTCCACCTCCTCCCCACCAGCAGCACAGGGGGACGGGGAATGGGGGTCCATCCCTTCCACGGGGTGCAGTCCTTCAGGGACAGACTGCTCCAGCGTGGGTCCCTCATGGGGCCACCGGCCCTGCCAGCAAACCTGCTCCAGCCTGGGCTCCTCTCTCCATGGGGCCACAGGCCCTACCAGGACCCTGCTTCAGCGCAGGCTTCCCACGGCGTCACAGCCTCCTTTGGGCATCCCCCTGCTCTGGTGTAGGGTCCTCTCCAGCCTGCAGGGGGAGATCTACTCCACCATGGACCTCCATGGGCTGCAGGGGGACAGCCTTCCTCACCATGGGCTGCACCAGGGACTGCAGGGGAATCTCTGCTCCAGCACCTGAAGCACCTCCTCCCCCTCCTTCCTCACTGACCTTGGTGTCTGCAGAGTTGTTCCTCTCACTCCTCTCTCCAGCTGCACTTGTGCATTTTTTTCCCCCCTTCTTAAGTATGTTACCCCAGAGGCTCTGCCACCATCACTGATGTGCTCAGGCTTGGCCAGCAATGGGTCTGTCTTGGAGCCGGCTGGCATTGGTTCTGTCGGACATGGGGGAAGCTTCTGTCAGCTTCTCACAGATGCCACCCCTGTAGCCCCCCACTTCCAAAACCTGTCCATGCAAACCCAGTACACCTAGTTAACACTTGCAGAAAAGGACTTACTGCTATAATCAGTGGCTTGGAGAATCTGTCAGGTAAGATGAAGCTGAAACCCTTCATTTTATATAGTCGAGCTAAGTTAAGAGTGGAGGATGTGGTCTTTTGTCCAACACAGTCAGGAGTTACTGTCTCTTACTGTCAGAAAACTGTTTACTTCCATCATCTGCACTCATTAACCGGGGAATGGACCAATCTAGCAACCGAATATATGGATAAAAGGTGGTACCATTTTTTCATGTCCTTTTCAAGTTTTCTTCCTTTTTTTTTTTTCTTTTCCTTTGATCTTCCTTTTCTCACTTCTGGACCCTAGCTACATTGTGTCACTTCAGGCTACAGCAGTATTTGATTAGTATCAGATTTGCCCCTAGATGTCTCCGGCAAAAGCCTTTCTATTCCAGGTAGTGGCATTGGCATGATAATCTTTAAAGGGCTATTTCAAGTTTCTGTAGAGGAGATTTCCTGGCCTCCGGGGTTCTTTTGTCACAGGCAAGAGGACTGTTGGAATTCATGGGTCTTTTGCTACTTGTGCAGCCTCACGCAAGTGAGTCCTTGCCATGGAGGTTTCAGTCTTGGGGCACTGCAATGAGCTGGAACCGTGGTGTTTGACATGCAATCGTGCTATGCGGACATACTGAATCTCAGTTCTGAATCTCAGACCCGCACAGGAGAGCAGAAATTACAACTTAATGCAAAACAATCTTGATCAAGCAGTCGGTTTCCAGAAAGAGGAAATGTTTGCAATCACATCAGGGCATAAATGCTGAAGGGAAAAGAATTACTGAGGCTGGTGGAAATCTAAAGTCGGCTTTTAATTTGGGGTTTTTATCTATTAAATGATTTAATCTATGAAATGAAAACTAATTTTTTGCTGAATTTCACTACCTCTGGAGACAAAGCTGACAAATAAAAGTCCATATAGAATTTAGAATAGAATAGAATAGAATCACTTTGGTTGGAAAAGACCTTTAAGATCATCGAGTCCAACCTTTAACCTAACCCTGCCATCCCACCACTAAACCATGTCCCTAAGCACCTCATCTATCCTTCTTTTAAATACCTCCAGGGATGGGGACTTGACCACCTCCCTGGGCAGCCCATTCCAGAGCCTGACAACCCTTTCGGTGAAGAAGTTTTTCCTAATGTCTAGCCTAAACCTGCCCTGGCACAACTTCAAACCATTCCCCCTCATCCTATAGTCCATTACCAGGGAGAAGAGGCTGACCCCCACCTAACAATTTGGATTGTTATGAGACATTCTCCCATTTTTTTCCTTCCAAACAACCTTCCTTTACTTGTTGTCCTGAGGCTGTCAGTAGATGTTTTCTACATTATGAGTCAATCTCAGTGTAGTTCCCTTCAGAGCATTTCTTATTGACTTTGAATGACCCTCCAGTAATCTTGGGTATGTCTGCTTCCACGGAGGCACACGAATGGAAATTCTTTGCCCATGCTTCAAGCTAGCCATAGGTGAACTTGTAGGTGGAAAGCCATAAAAAGCTGTTAATGCCATGCTGTGTCTGAGTTAATAGGCCCAGTGGAGACAGAGCAGCATAGCTTCTGAACTGGATTTACTTCCCTCCAGGCTGCATAGAGTGCAGCGCTCCGTCCTTGTGCCTGGGTGCCTGGGTCCATGCAGCTGTGCCCTGTGCGGGAAGTGCAGTGTTCAGGCTTGCACTGGAGGGCAGTCAGCTTTGTGCTTCCCATTGCGAGGACGTTAGTCTGATGCTGCTGTTGCTTCCAAAGCTTTGTCACAGCTGGGAAGCTGCCAGCGTGCAGAATAGGAGGCGGGTTTCAATCCAGCAGCCCACCGTGGCCTTTCCATGCCAGGGATGTGATGAGGATTACCCGTAGGCTTGCTTATGCAAGCCTTAGTAGCAGAGAGCCAGGAGGGATGCTGCTGGAATGTGTTAGATCCATTGTGACTGGAAAAGAGTCAGAATTACTGTCTCCCACTCTAGAGGTCAGGGGCTCCAGTCACCTTCCCAGCCTCCTCCCAGCAAGGCACCTCTGTTTGTACCAGCAAAGACTGGATGCAGCAGTGTATGGAGCCCATTACCACCACTTCACTGAATTTATAGTCCAGTCTTGATCATAGAATCATAGAATGTCTTGGGTTGGAAGGGACCTTTAGAGGCCATCTAGTCCAACCCCCCTGCAGTGAGCAGGGACATTTTTAACTCGATCAGGTTGCTCAGAGCCCCTCCTCTTGAATGTTTCCAGGGATGGGGCCTCCGCTGCCTCTCTGGGCGACCCGTTCCACTGTTTCACTACCCTCATTGTAAAGAATTTCTTCCTTATATCTAGTCTGAATCTACCCTGTTTTAGTTTAAAACCGTTACCCCTTGTCCTACTGCAACAGGTCCTACTAAAAAGTCTGTCCCCATCTTTCTTATAAGCTCCCTTTAAGTACTAAAAGGCTGCAATCAGGTCTCCCTGCAGCCTTCTCTTCTCCAGGCTGAACAACCCCAATTCTCTCAGCCTGTCCTCATAGGAGAGGTGCTCTAAGAAGATTCAGCCAGATGAGGTAAAACTTGCCTGTTTTATTACTAAACATGTAAAGCAGGGGTACCTGGCTGTGTAATGCCAACAGTCAGACACAGATCCTGAGCGGGGACAGCTGGCAAGTTTGGGAAGTTGCTGTTATACACAACTGACAGAAGCAAAAAAACCTACATTACTCAAATGCTCTGGTTTGCTTTTTATGAGACAAGGTAGCAGCAGATGTATCTGTGGTCAAGTCATTTTTTTTTATTAAAATGGTGTTATGGTTCCTCACGATGTACCTGATAAAGGCAAGGGGTTTTAGTAAGTCTAATCCTGCCTCTCTTGAAAGAATATATGAATGCTGTCTGTAGATCCCAATGTGATAGGGAGCCCTATAGAATGTAAAATCTTCTGTTTAAGAATCCTTTGGACAGTTTTGCCCATTTTTTAAATGATGAAGCACAAACCCATCTTTTTAAAATTGAATTCTTTATTAAATCAGAAGGAAGATGCCACAGATCAAATTAAGCAAGTGAAGAAAGGCCAGTGAAGTGTTTGTATTGCTTTGGCCTTTCTGAACCCAGGCAAAGAAAGGCATCTAATATAAGCCCTTTAAAATTGTGCCAGATACCATATTTTACATATGGCAGAGAAAGCACATGGGTGTGCTGAAAATGCCAGTCTCCAAAAGGATGTTCTGCAGCAGGTAGAGGATGTAAAGGTTGAAAGTCTGCATGTACAGGCGCTGTAAACGGTCTGCTTGTAGTTCGTGCTGTTGCAAAGTGGGAAGAGCAATCCTTGGCACAGGCTACCAGTCTATGCTGGGCAAGTTTGGCTTTGTCGCTGGACGTCACACGGCAGGAGATGTACAACAATAAGGAAGCAGAGAAGTAAAATCAGTGTTTCAAAAACATTTGAAGGTATACTAAAAATTAATCCATCCCCCACCTACCTTGGGTCCCTGACACTGGTGTGTCATGAAGATGATGTCATGCTTGGGGAGGCAGCCAGCCTCATCACTGCAACAGCAACACCAAAGAAACCTTCACTGGCACTCCCAACTGAAGGGATGCAATGTTTTGAAAACAATGGAATGCACACATTTCTAATATTCATCCAAGCTATCACATAATGGCACAGACATACCGAAGGATGGAAGACCATGGTGGGGCACATGTCTATCCTGCATCTCAGCCCAGTTTCTCCATAGCTGAGCTGGCAGTATCCCAGCCCCGCTGTGGAGACATGGTTGAAGGAATGAAACCACCACAATTTCTTATTCCTTTTCCACCCCATGGCAGAAGACAGGACACTGCACAGAGTCTGTGACCAAGGAGAGAGGGATGATCTCCCTCATGGGTGGAAGTTATCAGCTGGGGGGTGAGAGATGCATATTCCTCATGGGCAGGGGCAAGACCCTGTCTCCAGCAGGAAGGACTTACAACACAAACCAACACCATCTTGCAAGTGAGGTGCGTTTCTCCATAAGAAAAAGCAAATCAATATCATGATGTTAGAAGTGAATTTTGCATTTGAGGAAGAAGTCACCAGCCTCGTTCAGTCAAAATCAGAAGGCCAGGCTGTACCACGAGCAGTGCTACTGAAGCCAGCCATATAGTAAAGCTTTTGAAAAGTAGGGAAACCAAAATGATTCCTTCTTTACGTTCTGTGTATTTGCAGAACGATATGATAGATATCCTATGTATAATATTCCTAGCAATCACCTAGTAGTAATTGCTGTAGGGCTTGATGTTGCATATACATTTATAAACACATACTGCATCTGCCCAACCTCCTGGGCAAGACATCGCAGTTACTAAAGTCCTTAGAGCACTGCACAGTCACAGCTAAAGTGCTGTATTGTATACAGCACCTTTTATGAAAGTAAAAGGGGGAGAAAGCATTTCACAAAGAGAATGGCAGTCATTTAAATACAAATAATATTTCTGAAAGAGTGGAATATCAGGTGATGTAAGAATTGCATTTGTATTTCAGAGATGTACATAATTTAAACCACGCATGAATAGGAAATAAATTCACAAAGGAGCATATCTACCTATATTAATGAGTGGAAAATAACCAACAAAAATCACATGAAAGCTTTCATGTGTTAAGTGTTACCTGAGAAGACCACCTGTGCTGTAAATTCTCATTAAAAAAAAAGACAGCTGCTCAAGAGAGATTATACTCCTGATATTTCACTAAAAGTGCTTGTCAAATAAATTGGACTACAGGGTATAAATCACGTTTAATTAATGAAAACGGACTCCTGTAGCTGCTGCTGTGCAGTGATTCAGATGATAAAAAAAAAAAATCTGGCGTGGGATAATAGCAGTTGAAGATCATTGTCATGCAAATTGTTCTGGAGACATCAACTGATTGCTTTTCAACCAGTCTATGGAAAGAATGCACTTGATTAGTTTTCAGTGTGTTGCACAGCCCTTTTTTGTGTGTTACTAGACCCCTTTCATACTTGCATACCTGTCAACATATAGAAAATGGGGGAAAAAAAAGCATACTTGAATAGAAAAACTGAGACGGGTCCTTTAAATTCACTTAAACATATTAGCTGCTTGAGAAATACAGTGATAACTAATATTTACCATTTTTATTATTGTTTCAAATTTTGTTTAATGACAGGTGAAAGCAGCTCTCTGTCAGGAACTTTGCAGCTAAGATCCATCTCTGAAAAGACATATAAGCTTCCTGTTTTCACAGATGTTGATAAGAATATATGAGGCACATACATACTGAATTTTCTCTTCAAAAATTCTCTGAAAATGTGGGGAATATCTGCAGAAGGCAACGTTCAGAGACAGCAGATTCCTACCCTCACAGGGGATTTGTTTTACAACCCCCTTAGATTAATGTTCACCATAGGACAACTCAGATCCTAAATTGAATCAGGACCTAATTTTGTCATAATTTGGGCAAAACCCTTCAGTCTGACATGCTGCAGCCAGTGGCCTATCTGATGAGCCTGTCAGGATGCGTGGAAAAGCCTCAGCATAACATGCCGCAGCAGTTAGTAACCCGAGAGTCTGTGCTGTGCGATGGAAGGGGGATTCAGACAGGCAGTGATTCCTGAGATGGTGCTGATGGGTCTGGAGAGCCATAAAGTACAGCACCATGAGGGCTTACCTGCTTAGATCCAGAAGCAGCATGAGTGCATTATTCACCCAGCGCTGCAATCACTTGATTATGATGAAACTGCTTTAGGCCTAGGTTATTTCCTGGCCAGGAGCGTTGGTTTCCTCTGCTCCAGGTTTCCAGTTCTGGAGGAGGCTTGCACAGATCGAGCCTGGGAGTGACGTATTCTCCACGTGACACCATGTCGGTAGCCACTCAATGGCATGAGTGTGGCCTGAAACCTCTTCCTACAATTCCCTTCTTATACCCAGGTTCGTCTGTGATTGTCTGGGAAAAAGCCCTAGAGTATCTCAGCTTCCTGCAGACCTCAGATGGACAATGAGATGGGTGGAAACTGACTAGACCATCAGGCTCAGGGTGTTGGGATCAGAGGTACAAAGTCCAGCTGGCAGACTTTGGCATCAGTTACAGATTGATACTGGGCAAATCCCACTTATCCTCTTCATTAGAAATCTGGACAGTGGAATTAACGCTCCCTTGGCAAGATCACAGGTGATAGCAAACCAGGGGGAATTGCTGAAGGGCAGGGCTTCAGTTCAGAGGGACCTTGCTGAGCTGGAGAAATGGGCCTGCAGGAACCTCATGAAGTTCAAAAAGGCAAACACAAAGTCTTGCCCCTGGGGGGAATAACACCATGCAAGAGCAGAGGCTGGAGCCAGCTGGCTGGGAAGCAGCTCTGCCAAAAGGCCCTGTCTGGGGGTCCTGCTAGACTGCGAGTTGAGCATGAGCCTGCAAGAAAGACTAGCTGCAAACTGGGACACATGAGCAAGAGCGTGGCCTGCAGCATCAGCGGTCCTACCACTTTACTCAGCACTTGTGTGGCCACTCACAACTGTGCCCAGTTTTAGGAATCCCAGGTGTGCTGGCTTTGGCTGGGGTAGAGTTAATTTTCTTCATGGTAGCTAGTATGGAGCTATGGTTTGGATTTGTGCTGGAAACAGCGCTGATAACACAGGGATGTTTTCGTCACTGTTGAGCAGTGCTTGCACAGAGCCAAGGCCTTTTCTGCTGCTCACCCCACCAGCGAGTGGGCTGGGGGTGCACAAGAAGCTGGGAGGGGGCACAGCCAGGACAGCTGATCCCAACTGACCCAAGGGATGTCCCACACCATATGATGTCATGCTGAGCCTATAAAGCTGGGGGAAGAAGAAGGAAGGGGGGACATTCAGGAGTGATGGCGTTTGTCTTCCGAAGTCACTGTTATGCGTGATGGAGCCCTGCTTTCCTGGAGCTGGCTGAGCACCACCCTGACCATGGGAAGCAGTGAATGAATTCCTTGCTTTGCTTTGCTTGTGCACGCAGCTTTTGCTTTACCTATTAAACTGTCTTTATCTCAGCCCATGAGTTTTACCTTTTTTCCAATTCTCTCCCCCATCCCACTGCAGGGGGAATGAGCCAACGGCTGTGTGGGGCTTAGCTGCCTGCCAGGTTAAACCATGACACCAGGACAAGAACAATGTGACATACTGGAGTGAGAGCAGCAGAGGGCAACCAAGATGGTCAGGGGACTGGGGCACGTGGCAGGACAGGTCAGGAGGAGAGGCTGGGAGAGCTGGGGCTGTTCAGAGAAGGCAAAGGGAGGTTTTATTGCAGTCTTCAGTTATCTAATGGGAAGATATAGAAAGAACAAAGCCGGACTCTTCTCAGAAGTGCACAGTGACAGGGTGGGAGACACCAAACACAAGCTGGAACACAGGAAATTCTCATTGTTTGACTACTTGGGAAGGTGGTCAAACACTAGAGCAGATTGTCTAGAGAGGTGATGAACCCTCCATCATTAGAGATACCTGTAACTTAGCTGGACAAGGCCATGCACAACCTGCTCTAGCATGACCCACTCTGAGCAGGAGGCTGGGCCAGAGGACTTCAGAGGTCTTTCTGACAAAGCTGACTGTGCAATTCTGTGTGCTACGAACACCTTACGCCCTCAGGTGAATTAATGCATCACCATAGGCACAGCAACCGATGCGCTGCTTTGTAGTGTGGTGGCCTCTTTTGCACATTCAGTAGGAGTAACTCATGAGCAGAACATCTAGCTAAAGGGTAGGTATGCTGCGGGGCGGTGAGTGCATGGCTACCACAAAGGCAACAGGGCTTGCATGCAACTCAGGAAAAGAAAAGAAAGTATGGCTCAATCATTGTATGTAAGGATTTGAGAAGTGATTTACATCTGACCAGCTCTGCATAGTTTTTATTCTCTTCGTGTAATACAGCTTCCTCTGTGGTCTCATCCCTGTCTGGTCTTGTTCAGCCACATCCTTCTCTCAGAACATAGAAACCCACAGAAAATCCAGCTTCGTACCTCTAAACTCTGCTGTGTTTTGAAACTTTGGTTCACCTTCAGGATACTGATGCAGCTCTGGGCTCCCTTGTTTGTGCCTGCAGTCCTGATCCAAACTCCTGAGCATGAGCTTGCTGCTTGTTCCAGATCTCAGCTCTGCCCACCAGGCTGGACTTGCCACCCAGTGGTCTATGAAATTAGGGAGCTGAAGGATTTTATATTTTCTATGCCTTGTTGTGGGCTGTGTGTTACAGCATACCTATTTCAGCTTGGTTATTATTCTTATTTAATGTTTATCTCACAGACAAGTGGCTTGTTATTCCCCATAAGAAATCTCGTAATTTGTGTGCAATGACAGTAGCCATAAAGAATTCATTTGAGCAGCTTGTTTCTACTTGGCCCATTAAATTAAAGACAATGAAAAGCGTTGTTCAAAAAACTAACCCAGTCAATTCCTGTGCTTTTACAAGTACCAGTAAATCATATGTAACAGGGCAGGCTGTTAAATACAATCAGTCAAGATGAAAAATAGGAGGCCGGTGTTATCACAGCTCTCACCAGCAAGCTTGCAGTGTAAAATGTGCTTCTTTTAATCAGCTTCTGTAAAATCCAGACAACACAACCTCAGCAGGAGGGAGAGGGGTGAGCTAAGGTCAGCTGAGAGGGGGGGAAGAGAGCACCAGTGCACTTGCAGGGATGCAGGGGGAAGAGTTTGCCGTGCTCCCCTTTGCAAATGCTTTCCATTAAAATCTAAAGGGTGAATACATGGTGGGTTACCTTCCTGTTGTTCCTGGACTGAAGACAGGGATATGCAGCCCTACACTGCAGGTGGAAGTGATTTTTTAAATGTGCCACAGCACAACTCTGTGATGGAGCGATGACAAAATGCCATGGGACCCATGTCAAATGACAGGAAGAGAAGGAGCAGTTGCTTTAACTCTGCAACTAACGTTGGATGTTCTGAGTTACCCTGAGATTTTCTATTCCATCTAAAGAATGGTTCGTTTCATCAGGTTTATTTTTTCCTTCAGTTTTTTCTTTTAATACCAGATAAAGAGGCTTTTCTTTTTAATATTGAAAGAAAACAATCACTTTCAGATGAGTCAATGAAATAGCCCTTTTCCTTCTTTTTTTTTCTTATCAGATTGACTTTAAATTTGAAACAAACACAAAGGGAAAATCACAAGCGTTAGCAGTTTCTACTTCAGCAAATGCATTGTCTTTCTTCTACATCTACTTATTTATTCACAGTCCTTCAGTATCTCAGAGATCACGGGAAGTAGAGAGTCTCTAGAGAGAATTAGCTGACTCTTATTCTACAGAACCCATCATATTTCCAGCTTTGCTCATTTTGTCTCAAACAATGCGTGCATGGATGTGTCATTACTCACCAAGGACCTGACTGGTGGTGGGCACCAGGGGGAAAGGCAGAAGAACACTCGAAGTGGCTCCCTGTGTCTGTGAGTGACTGAAAACACTTCCTCGGGGTTTTTTAAACTTGCAGACTGCATTAGTTAACTTATGATAGCTAACTTATGAAACACGCCTGGGAACAGCTGGAATCCCAATTGAATGCAGCCAGTCCCATTGAATTGTTAATGATGTCTACAGCATGTTAGGATTTGTTTGGGAATAAATATGCAATGCGTAATTTGTTAGCGTGTTTTCAGTCTGAAGTGTGAAAGCCAGCTGAAGCCTATCCCACTGTACTGGCTTTTAAAGACTCGGAAAGGTACAGGCAGACACACGTGCTGATTCTGCAGCAGCCTTTGAGAAGATGTCTCAGACAAGGTATTTAGCTCTGGTTCCTAGGCTAGTGTTCAGCAGTGATGGGGGAATGGAGAATTGGCTTTGTTTGCTGTTTTTCTAAGTAACTGCTGAATGATTTAACATGTTGGGAGTGTTTTGGTGTGTATTTCTACTGATTTTGCCTTTGCTCCTTCTGTTCATAGAATCATAGAATCATTCAGGTTGGAAAACACTTTTAAGATCATCAGGTTCAACTGTTAACCAAACATTGCCAAGTCCACCACTAAACCATGGCCCTAAGCACCTCATCTGCCCATCTTTTAAATACCTCCAGGGATGGGGACTCCACCACTTCCCTGGGCAGCCCATTCCAGTGCTTGACAACCCTTTCGGTGAAAAAATTTTTCCTAATGTCCAGCCTAAACCTCCCCTGGCACAACTTGAGGCCATTTCCTCTCATCCTATCACCCATTACCTGGGAGAAGAGACCAACACCCACCTCCCTACAGCCTCCTCTCAGGCAGTTGTAGAGGGCGATAAGGTCTCCCCTCAGCCTCCTTTTCTCCAGGCTAAACCATTCCAGTTCCCTCAGCCATTCCTCATCAGACTTGTGCTCCAGACCCCTCACCAGCTTTGTTGCTCTCCTCTGGACATGTTCTAGCTCCTCAATGTCTTTCTTATAGTGAGGGGCCCAAAACTGAACACAGTATTCAAGGTGCGGCCTCACCAGTGCCGAGTACAGGGGCACGATCACTTCCCTACTCCTGCTGGCCACACTATTCCTGATACAAGCCAGGATGCCATTGGCCTTCTTGGCCACCTGGGCACACTGCTGGCTTATATTCAGCCGGCTGTGAACCAGTAAGCCGGCTGTCAACCAGTAGAAAGCAGTTTAAAGCAGGCTGTGTGTGCTAATTAGAAAATGTAGATACCTTTACAGAACCGTGCATTCAGATGCTTTTTTCAAAAGCAAATGCAGTAACCACCCCAGCAGAAAACACGAGTGAGTATTTATTCTCACTGTTATCTTATAGCCTGAAATATCCATTTCCATATAAATATAGCTTTTGAAAGGGAGGAAACATTGGGAGATTTGTAACTTCAAATGGAATGTAAATTCATATAAAAATCAGTAAGCTTGTGCCTTTGATTCCTGGCTACTGGAAAGACAACTTCTCCCTCCATGAGCTCCCGTAGTGGAAGGGGTTGGCAGAGTCGTGGAAGCTGCTCCTGGAAGTCAGTGGTGGTTCCTGCTCTGCCAGGAGCCTTTTGCTGGGAGCTGAGTGCTGGGAGCCAGCAGGGATAAAGCCAATGTACAGGCATTTAGCACAGAGCTAATTGCAGTTGCATATATTTCCAGCCTGTGGGCAATAACACCGAGAGCTTGAAGTAAATTTTGTTCCAGGTCAGAGTTAATACACGTTTTAAAAGACAAATTTAGAACACAATCTAAACAGTGTGCAGATTAAAGAAATATATTCTTGTGGTGCTTTATTTCCTTTTATAATTGTATTTTACATTTTTTTTATGATTGTATGCACAACACCTTTTGACATTTCAAAACACATATGACAGTCAAAGTATTATTTGAGGTTTTACAGGCATTCAGGCCTGTGATAATGACTGAAATGTTTGTCTTGTTTCCTGAGTTACAGTGGAGCATCAAACTTTTTATGTACATTATAACCTTTGAGTTACTTCTAGTACACTTCAAGGTAGAAAAGATCAAACTGTAGAACCTCCTGCTGTGCCATACCCTGCGGTACAGCATTATGCCAATGCTCTCCTACAGATTTTTTTAAACCTGAAATTCTAGATTTCTGTGAAACGACAAATTCAGAGCCCAAACTCTTGTCATTTAAAAATGAATTTTCCCTGCGGGAACTTCTCTTGAAATCAGCATGTTTTCTGAATGTTTCTCTTTTAACCAGCTAACAGCTCTTGTTTCAAAAGAGAAGAGAAAGAACAAACCCCATTTTTAGAAAAACATTCAGCACAAGCTCTTATTTGAGGTCTGGTGCCAGGGATGACTCTTCCCCTAAGATCTCCCTGTGGGTGATGAGCTTAGCAGAACGGCAACGGTTCGCTCCTGCGGACTGTCCTTTCTTTTGCCTGCTGAGTGCTTCCGAAATCCCTCTCCACTGAGGAGGGCCACAGAGAGGCCACCAGGACCCTTCTGCTTATGAAGGAGAAGTTGAATAATTGCTAACTGCATGTCCCGCTCTCCCCAGCCCCTTCCCAGCAGGGCTGTGCTGTGCACTGGCTCTTCCCTTGCTCCACAACCCCTCCTCGCTTCCCTGCTTGCTGCATTGCCACCCCTGCCAGACCTTAGGAGCTCTCCTAGTCTTGTAAACTGAATGAGGGTGGTTGTCCTCATTTCCCCCCCTTGTCATTAATCCTACTCTTCTGTCCTTGCCAAGATACCTATTTGCGCCTTTGCTTGCAACCTGCTTCAGGCTCCGCTGATCTCCCACCTTCCGGGGCCGACATGTCCCATGCGGCTGCCCCTGATGGGCACCGCTGTCTGCGCCCCTGTGAGACCCTTGCTGCTTTCCGCAGACCTCGCCTTGCCCTCTGCAGAACGGTGGTGCTCACTGGGCTTATTTGCTCCTTTGCTCTCTTTTCTTTCAACCGAGCTCTAACTGGAGAATTGTTCCTCGCTTTGTGCTTAAGGCTTTCCCTCATTGAAAAAGTCTCAAAACCAAAAGTATTTATTTGCCCCTTTTTACTGCTGAAAGCATAAGGAAAACACACTCTCCATACCATTGCCTGTGTTTGACATTTGCCGTCGCAAAATTTAGAGAGGAGCTAGGTAAACAGTCCAGTGTGCATCATGTTCTTATTTTGAAAACCACAGAAAAACCAAGGCCTCATTGCCATGAAAAATTAATCCTCAAATCTGTAACCATATAAACTATACCTTATAAAACGAGCTCTGCTTTTCTCTCACAGCTCCCATCTCAGGTTGCTTTTGCTTGGGTGTTAGTAATGAAACGGCACCATAAACTTATTTTATGTCCTGCTCTGCAGTGAAGTACAGTGTCATAGGTGGCAGACGCAGGAAATCTATATCCTCAGTCACTTCACTGTGAAAAGTATTGATCACAAATGAGAATCGTAACCCCAACATGTCCGGTTTACAAACAGGAGAGAAAATGGAGATGGACCAAAGTAAAGGTATGAAGAAGAGTTGAGTCTTTACCAGCCCATGATGACTGATGGTGTGATTTGCCTCTGAACCGCGGGAGGGAGTCAAAGAGGGTCTTAGACCTTCTCCTGGGCCATCCTTCCACAAATAGCTGGACACAGGGCTTGGGCGTGTGGTCTTCGCAGAAGCACTCTGCAAACGAACGCTGAGAGACAGTGCTAGGAAATATGAAGCTCAGTTTCTGGTGCGCCGCAAATTCTGCGTCTGCAGCTCGCTGCTTGCAAGGCCTCATGCAGACGGAAGCGGAAGGGTGAATGATGCCTCAAAAATAAGCCTGATACTGCAAGTGTGACTAGCTGTGGCTTTGGAGAGGGCAGAAAGCGAGGCATCCAGGAAGCGTCCCTGAAGATTAAGATCCCCATATAAAATTACCACTCTTCTCCACTACTGAAATAGCCAGACCACATTTGCATTAAGCAAAATGGAAGGTAGTGTTAGCTTTTGGACTGCCACTGTCTTTAAACACCACCAAGAAAATACGGGTTTGTTTTCCTTCTTCAGATACTTCAGATTCTGTGGGAAATTTTGCTACAAGACATCTGTAAACGTACTCCTGAGAGAAGACAAAGTTAATAAGGCAAACACTTTTTCCTTTATGACAAGTGGTTTGCCTTAAATCTCTCTTTTTCCTGTGTATCCAGGGGCTGTGACATAGTCCTGCGGCTAAAA
This sequence comes from Egretta garzetta, assembly GCF_000687185.1. Taxonomy (NCBI): domain Eukaryota; kingdom Metazoa; phylum Chordata; class Aves; order Pelecaniformes; family Ardeidae; genus Egretta; species Egretta garzetta. The sequence continues at coordinate 5,008,567 of NW_009258484.1, read as the reverse complement.
TACGACCCAAACAAACATGGTACAAAAGGGAAGCAAACAGGAAAATACATTAATGTCTCAGGGCTTTGCTTTTCCTTGCTCTTCCTTCTTACTTCCTCAGTGAGTGTTTTCTGCATGAAATCCTGTGGCTGTGACTGTCACACCACGGGCAAGCCAGCAGGGCTGGACTTTCATGTGACTGCACTCAGCGCGGTCCCCACAGCTATTTCAATGGGAGTTGTGGGTGGGCAGGAGGGGCAAGCAGAGCTTGGGTGGCCGCTCTGGCTTTCAGATGGAGTTGCATCTCCCTTGGCCAAGAGGCAGTCGGTGACTGCAGGGCTTGGACAACTGACAGACCCGTCCTGAGCCTGTAACCAGAGGGCTCTAAAGGTGGGAGGAGGAATAACAGGCACTGACTTGCCTCCCACGGAGAAATTAAAGGAAGAGGGAAGGCTAGCACAAAGTTTCTGGAGATCATAACCCAAAAGCTCTGGGGCATCGGGCTGTTAGTGGGAAGAATTTGTGGCTCAGAAAAAAGGCTAAATGCAGAGGTCAGGAGTAATCTGGAGAGCTACAAACAAGGAGGGGAGAGCTGGTCACCAGAAAAGGCAGTTTCCTAACCTGAGGAAAAAGTTGATAGAACCGGTGCCCTGCAGCACAGGCTTTGCACAGTCCTACTTAGCTTCTCCTCCAGCCTAGATCCTTGGCTAAGGATGCACAGCAAGGTAAAGAGACAGAACACAGAGCTTAGAACAGGTAGGATTGGGCTATCTCTGTAGCTGTTTGTGTCTTAATGGCATTTGTCACCGTGCAGATGGCTGGAGAGCCAAGACAGCATGTAAGGCCTTCTCCTGCCCTTCCTTAGTGCTGTGCCTGTCAGCTCAGCCACATGCACACAGTCATGCTTGCAGAAGCGGCAAGTTGGCGTCCAGCACAGAAGTACTGTGCGGCATCATTCTGTGCCCAGGATGTGTACCAGTGAAATACTTATATTTTGCCGTAGTGGTGTGTGTCCTAGTGGTGACATAGTTCTGCACAGTTGCAAACAGAATTATAAACCAGGTTTCTTTCTACCTTTATATTTTTTCTAAAACAGGTCTGAAGAAAGAAGTACAAAAAGATCAGGATGCTAACAGACCAGCTGTCTCATCCCCTAAGAGATCGATGGTAACAGCCACCAAGCTCCATTCGCCAGGTATTTGTGAACTGAAAAGCACCGTTTCAGGGAAAATTTAAACCTGTCAACTTTGCATCTCTTGTTAACACTAAAATCTGAGACCCACTATTGTTAAGTGAAAATTGATTGTGCCCAAGGTTAATTAAGCTGGCTATAAGTACCGCAGACTTTATTATACTGATGCATAAGCTGAATAGACTTATGTTTTCTTTGTTGCAGCCATGCAATCATCTCTCCTTCAAAACAAAGAGTTGTTGCTATTACATGTTTAATGGCACAGGAACTTTTTTTTTTAAATCATTTTAATTTTCTTCTATAAAAAGAGAACAGATAGATATAGTGAAATAGAAGACACCTCAGACAATTGCCTGGAGTGATAGTATATTACTGGGAATCTACTCTTACTGTTGTGCAGAGGCACTAAATTTTCTGGCCTATTTCTATGCATAATTGGAAAAGGGATTATCTATAGAAATAACCTCCAGAGTGTTACTGGGGCATTGTCAACTTACCCCTCAATATTGGGAACAAACACATGGTTTTAACATTTCTAAAGAATACCTTTGTTTATTTATTAAAATGAAGATAACTTATTTCTAAGTACTCAGTGTACATTAACAGATGTATAAGGTACCTAAAGGCCTTTTGTAAGGCTGGCCTTTGGCTGATCTAAATGCTTTTGAAATGAGCACGCATGGTCCCACTGATTTCCTTGTGCTTGCTGTTTATCTTCTGTTCTCTTACCTCATTTTTCAGACTCTACTTGAATAATCTAAATGTGATCTCTACAGCTATATGATACTTGACTTATAATTATGGGGGGTAGAACCCCATGTTTCTTCATTTGATGGTAAGGTATAAAACATGTAGAACAGCTCTTCAGCTCCTATAACTTGCATCGAGAGTCTCTTCACGTGTACTAAACTCAATCCCTATTCTTCCCCTCCCCAGCCAACAAATCAAGAAAATGGAAGGTTAAATTTAATCTTTCCAGGCATCAACAGGACTCAGATTTCTTCTCCTTACCAAGACACTAGGGTAAAAAGATGAACGTAACACTGTCCTCCGAATCATATAATTTTTAGGCTATTTTGCACCTGGTGAGATTACAAAGAAAGATCCAAAGAAAGATTTGTTGCAGAGAGTGTCAAACCAGCAGCTGACCAGCGTTTATAACGGTGGGGGTCCAGTGCAAGCACCGGCACTGATTGTGGCTGTAGCAGCATGTTGCAGTACAGCTGATTTGCTTCCACTAGAATTAGAAAGCAAAATGAAACGTAGGTATATTCGTACTGTGTATTTGTACTGTCTTAAGGAGCAGAATTAGAAAGCAAAATGAAACGTAGGTATATTTGTACTGTCTTAAGGAGGCCTGCATTTCCACAGGTGACTTAATGATTTTCAAGGCTTAAATTTTTGGCATATACAATTCATGAGGCCTCAAAGTTTTCTTCATTCTCATGAGAGGTTAAGTAACTGCCCTCACTCCATCAGACTGATTTAGGATTTCTTAAGCTTGGTGGTCTGAAATTATGGCAACCTAAAACTGTTTATCAATGTAAGGATCAAATAGGAAAATAAACCTCATCTTCATTCATTTTTTTTAGAGTAGCCTTTAGCATTCTTTGAAATAACACCAGCAACAGCAAAGCAATAATGACAGACAATCTTTTGACCTATTCAACAATTTCACAAAATAAGCAAAGCAGCCATTAAGCAGGACAAGGAATGAATGCAGCTGGGGCTAAGGGGCAGCAGCACAGCCTTCCCTCCATCAGGATCACAAACTCATGTGGCATTTACACTTCATGATAGGGGAGCATGTGCTCCCCAGGTAACTCTATTACAGCTACATGAGGCCATGGAACAGGATCTAAAATTTCTCAGTGCTCTTTCTAGGTTGTTTTCCCTCTGTTACTGGCCTCCTCACATGCAAACCCTTTTAATCAGCACTGGTTTTTCACTGTCATACAATTGGTTTTTTTGGCCTTGAATCTGATCTTTAGTATTTGGATCAGTCCTCCTGAAGACTTGCAAGGGAGTTTTGGGATGCAGAGTCTTGTAGGGATCTCAATTTTATCTACTGATGCAATACCATTCCCAAAATCTGTGTATAGGGGCAGGTGTACATAGATGCAGGTGCTCTCCTTCCACCCCATTGCAGGACGGTGCCATCTGTTTCTGACATCTTTCACTCTACAGACTGGTTGTTATCAATCCTCTCCAAGTAATTTCCTCATTTTTCTTACCAAAATGTCAGAAATTGGACAGCTAAAAGGCAAAGAAATTGTATTCCCCATCTAAATCCTCGTGGACTGTGTTAATTATGAGTATATACTTGTTATGTCTCCTTAGTTCAAACACTCAGTTAGATAAAAAAGACCTGGGAGTTTTGAAGGGGATCAAAGGGGTTCAGTGATTTCAGCACACAGTGGGTCTGCCCCCCTGGTCCCACCATCAGCAAAAAGGACATTCAGGATCAGGGCCAGCATCAATAATATATCGCCTGTTTTGTGCAGAGCAACAGAAGGGAGACATCAATGGCAGAATAAGCTTAGTAAGCTGCTTTTCAGACCCAAACGAACCAAGAAATTCAGATTTATCCCTGAGGAAAATAGCATAGTTTAATTTACAAGGACAGCTTATAATACTGACAAGGACAACGTAGAGATGTGCACTTCAAATATTCCAGTGAGCAGGAAAGCTAGAAAGATATAAGACACAACAACCTGATGTGTTTCTGATTTAATTAAAATTGGACTGATTTCAAGGGCTTCCCCATACACATCTCCCTATGCCTTCTGTTGTAACATCACCATGCTGCCTAAACAACCCGAGATTTTTATACTAAAAAACCAGATATTTATTGCTGTTGCTTTTATTAATTTCTTATTTTGTGATAAAACCTACTGTCCAGTTAAGAGTTCCTTTAAATGAATTAAAGAATCTGTAAGAAAACATTATTCCTGCACAAAAAAAGGTGTACAGGCTTTAACTGACATGAAAATGGGTAGAGGGCAATAGCTATGGTGAACTCTCTTAATGGCAGAAAGTCCTCTCTTAACATCCCGTATTGTATTATTTAGGTCTCGCAGCATCATGGAGTTAGCCTTGACACGCTGCAAAACCTGGTATTCCTCTTTGCAAATGCAAGTCACAGGCACAAAGAATTTCAAGGGCTGTTTTGCGCTTGTGGCTCTTTGCAGTTGCAGGGTGAGATACTTGGCGCCGTGAGGGAGCATCTCTGCTGGAGCTAGCTCCCCCAAGCTTAGCCTGGAGCCAGAACAGAGTCAAGCACATTGGAAGATATGCTTCCAGTGGCTCCACACAAGCCAGGGATCTGAAAAAGTAGGAATACGCTCCTGGGGTCTTGCTCTGACAAAGCCATCCTGCTTCCCTGCCTGATCTAGTAGAAGTGCCCTAAGGATCCATTTGCACACCCAGGCCACAGTCTTAAGGATATAAAAAATATATATAATATAATATAATATAATATAATATAATATAACATAATATAATACAATATATTAAATTATATGTGTGCATATATATCTGCAACAATGCTCTACTTCACAAATTGGCTCAAACCCATAGCACCAGATACCTCTCTGTGGAAGGGTTCTTCTGGTTTTTAGGAAAGGGGTAGGTAGTATCCATGGCAGAATACTGTCCCCTGTTACATTCATTGCTGAGGACTGGTTGGAGACATTGTTTCTGTATTATTTTTTCAGGAACTGTACATTACAAGACTATAAAACTACAGGATACCCTTTTTTAGATTCTTGCATACCCAGCCCTTTCTGCTAACACAGAAATGTTCATTTTTCGCCTGTATCCAGACCAATGTCCGCCATCTCTAGTGATACATGGGAACAAGGTGTCTGATTCGATTTTTTTTTCCCTTTTTCTTACTGACTCTAGCTCCTAGGCTAAAAGCATGAGACTAGTGGGAGGAGCTGAGGAGCAGAACTAGAGATTCCTGGCCAGTATTTCAGGAATGAGCTAAAAAGCATCAGCTGAGGAGAGAGTGAAGGTAGCAAAAAGAATCGGTAAGCTGAGCAAAGGCGTTGCCCAGCTGACCAGAAATGTTTGCAGGGGAGAGTTCTCAGAAAGCTAAGAAGATAAAGACAAAACAGATTGTCCAAGCAGTGGCTTGAGCAAGATGCAGCTACCCCTTCTTGCTTCATCCTTGTAATGAGAAATGGATAGTTGACTCAAGCAGGATATGAACTTAATTTAGGGTGAAAGCCTCACTTCCCTGAAGTGGCTTGTCATGAGTAAGCTTTAGTTCTTGTGCCACTCATGTGAATGTGACACTCTATTTGAGCTGATACCCTAAAGATAAGCAACACTAGCGGTTTCACATCTTTATACAGGTTTAGGCTTGCTTCAAGCCAACTTGGAGCATATCAGGGGAGCCAGAGTCTGTCTGGACCCTTTTCTGCAAGCAGACCATGTAGCGATTCTCATGTGACCGACGGTGCAGAGAAAGCAGCCATGCAGAGCCACTGGTGTAACCAGTCAGCGTTATGTGATACCTGGTGGCATTTCTACACATATCTGGCTTGTGCTGCAACTTCAGAAGTGTTATGAAGGGGAGAGCAAGGGGAACTGGCGAGGTAGACTGCAATATTGGTGATAAAAAGAAACAGTGATAACGCAGTAGCAAGCAACCCATGCTGTGTTTGCATTCAGGGAAGGGCAGCTCCAGCCCCACATTGCCCCATTTGGAGGCAAAAGGAAATCTGAAAAGGCAAAGTAAAGCCAGCACATCTGTCAAGTCACCAAGTCACCAAGTTCAGGTGGCCAAAGAAATTGTGTGTAGACTGTAAATGTCATCCAACTGTTTACCACCTCCACCATAGGATAAGGTGAATCTCAACCTGGAAGTGCCCATTTCTCTCACCACCATTCAAGAGAGTTCAGCATCACACATCAAGATGCAGACCTCTGCTCTTGTAGATGTCTAACATAGGTGAGATGAATCCTTCCTCTAATGACCTCAGTTCTCAGTAAGACACTCTTAGGAGAACTCTCCTCAACTCGTAGCAGACCTTCAGGCTCAGAGCCTGAGGTGAGATGACTGTTGTAAAAGCTTTGAGCTTTGGCCCCTAGGGAAACATATTTCGCTGTACTCTTGCTTTTTTTGAAAGTCATTACAGATCTCTGTGAATGCTACAGATCTTTTTTTCTTTTATAGGGCTGAGTCCCAAAGGCCTTAGAAACACATAAAGGTCATGTCCGTATGTATGAAGTAGGTGACCCTGATGGCCTTTTCTTCTCTCCTTTGTAGGACATCCCAAGCAAAGGCCAGCCACCCCAAAGAATGGATTCTCCCCCAAACCAGGAGAGAGTCGAGATGCTGAAAAGCAGTTTGTTCAGAGGTTGAAGGAAAAGTGTGATGAGCAGTCCCGGCAATTAAGCAATATTCGAGATGAGCTTAAAAGGGCCAGCTGTGGTTTTGATGTCTTTGCGATAACAACACAGCACTTTTTCAGACAGGTAAGTGCAATGGGTACTTTTTACCATTGGAAAGATATTTTGCCTTTACACCAGTCACTTGCACACATCTATTCCACAGTTGTCAAAACATCATTCTTGGGAGCAAAGCATGTAATTTCTTTGCAACAGTTATTATGAGGAGGGAATTATTATTTGATGCCATGTATTTGAAAATGAAAGTTCAGGAGCTTGGAAGAGGCAGAATTGTGACTGAAGTGTTTGTCACAAGCATGGAGTGGTTTCACAGTGTTTTTAGGAGTGAAGCAGATGCAAAACCTTAGAAATCACAGTCCCTGACTGCTACAGATGGAATAGAAAGTGTAACTAAGATATTGATGCTTGCAACAAATGCAAAAACAATCCATGCATTTAGTCAACCAAAGGTGTTGGATGAAGGAAAGATTTTCTTTCTCACAGTACTTTTCTACTGTTCCTCTTCTGATCAGGCAGAGTGGTCCCTGCTACAGAAGTGCCAATCCCTGAAGACATTAGAATAACATTATCTCAGTATTTAGCAGATTACATTCAGCAGGTACAGAGAACATAAAGAAAATGTCGGTAATTAGAGAAGCTTATTTATTCACTAAACCCAAGACAAAATGAGTCAAGTTTAAAAGACAACCACAGTGACCATGAAGGACTTGTAGGTATTGCTTGCTTCAAAAGCTGTTTAGTGATCTGGGAAATCTAGCTGGGCTCTGAGGTCCAGACCTGGTTCACCTGACACCCAAGTATTTTGTACCATCTCAGGTTAAGCTGGTGTCCCAGGTACTTTGTAAAACAGGCAGACGATCCCCAGCAGCAGGACCCAAGGTTTGGATAATATCCTTGATTGCCTGTTTGTCTACTTTTGGAAGAGACAAGAGTGAACTTTCAGTATTCGATGGGAGGAAGAAAACCAAAACTCCAAAACACAGATTCAAACAGTCTTTACAAATTCTGAAATACTTTATTCAGTTATTTGTTTGTATTAGTGGGAAAGGTTACCTTTGAACAAATACCGTAGTTCACACTTTTCCCTAAGTAGGAGCTGATCTTGCTGGGGGAGCTTCACTGAACTGAAGAAACAGGGAATTTGAAAAAAGTACTAAATATTTTAAATACCTTCCCAGGGGATTTTTCCCCTCTATTTTTCTTTAGTCTTGACATCTCTGGGCTTGATGGGCATTTGTAAAGCTTTTTTTCTGGGTTTTTTTTTTTTTTTTTTGGAGCTGACTGTGGAATGTCCTTGATTAAAGCTGAGGGAAACAAAAAAGGGCAGAGCCGTGTCTGCTCAGCTTTGTCTATGCATTGTCCACTGGGGAGAGATTTTTCATCTCATGCCTCATTCATAAGTTGCTGAAGGGATTCTGGAAGCTTGGGCATATCTCCTTCGTCTCCTCTGGATATGTTTTAAATGAGAACAGCTGCTGTAGCTGAGCTTTGAGACGACTGTCATCCTGTTGGTGCATGTTAGATGTTTCCCTAGAATGCCTCCTAAATTGAACACCTCAGGGGACTTTATTTAATAGAGCCCTCTCCAAGTCCTGGCCAGGCATATCTGTGCCTCATGTTCCCAGCTCCTCTGCACTATCAGGCCAGCTGGGGGTTTGCAGTGATACTCCTCTGAGTGCCTGGAGGGCTTGGAGATAAAAAAATAATATACCTGTGGAATTTAAGTGCTTTCAGGCTTGGGCAGGATTACATGTAGAGTTTTTTCGGATCCATTGCTGGACTCGCTTACCTGTGTTCAGCCTTAGTGTGAGACAAAGCCCCTTCTGGGCTTGCCTGGTCACCCTGGAGTATCTGTATCTGCATATCACCGTTCAGTGCAGTGCAAGACACTCGTGTCTTGCTGCTCGCTGCTGGGAGCCACGTAACACGGACCCTTCCCAGGCAAAGACACCCCTGGCTTTCCTGGGTGACGAGCTGCACAGTCCGCATGAGCTCAACAGTTATCCATTAGGCACTCAGATGCGGTACCTACATTAGCAACCTATGATTGCTTTAGGTGCCATTTTTAATGAATGGAGGCAGGTGAGCACTTCCAGAAGAATATTTACAGCACCAAAGATCTGAATTTCTGCTTGAGGTACTTGCCTTTCTCAACTGAGGCCCTCCAGGGAGGCCCAAGGCTGCTGCACTTTTAAATTCAGTGCTTAAGTTGAGCGCCTATGTGTAGTGGGATGATCTGGGGCTACTCAAGCAATTGCATAATTGGGCAGTCTGCTGTCTTGCAACACAGACACAGACTTCCAAGTTTTTGAGTGTCGTTCGAAAATACAATCTGTAGACATTTTCTGAGATGGTGTTATTGTTTGAAAGCTTGAGCAAAATTGCATTGCCTGGATTAGAGTTTGGGCAGCATGGAAAAAGAAACTTTTCCCATTATAAAAATAATAATAATTGTGTATGTTTGTTTCTGAGAAGCCTTCAGGCAAAATGGTTGAGGTCTGAGTAGAAATGCAGTTTAGCAAGGCAATAATACTCATTCAGGAATAAAGTGGGGCCTTATTCCAGAGAAGTTTGGGGTTGATTTGTCCAATTCTACTTTGCTTAGCAGAGGGCCCAATCCTACTTTGGTGCTAGGGAGCCTCTTTGGGCTGATAGTCACCCATAGCCTCATTTCAGTATCTCTTTCTCTCTCCTTACACCACACCAAAATAATGTCCAAAACACCGATCTTTATCTGATTTGGAGCTGAATTCTGTTGGAAAATGTGCTCCCAGGCAGTGAGGACTGGACTAAATCCTAAAAGCAACCCAAGGACTCGTCTTGCGCACAGGTAGGAGCATCCCTGTGCCCGTGGCTCTCTCATCTTGCTCACGCTGTTTCTGTTCTTTCTCCAAAGCTGGGGAAAGCACCAACACAAGTGGTCCATGTTTAGCTGAAGAAAGAGAGTGTCAATGCGTAGGAAAGCGTGTTGGCCAACACCAGCATTTTCTTTGAGTGCTTTCCAATGTTAAGCACTTGCTGTAGCAACCATAGGGTTGCATGACCATTTTCTTTGGATTTTGTTCGATTTGTTTTCTGGCTGTTCCAGACCACTGCTGAATGGTATCCTAGAATCATCTCTCCTTCTCAGTTGAAAATGCTCTTAGTAGACAAGATTCATTTAATAGGCATCAAGGAGTGCACAACATGTAGCAGTACTTAATACAGAGCCATTAAATGACAGCTAAACCAATTTGCTGCCTTGGAAAAAAGCCTAGGTGATAGAAGGAGGTGACGCCTGAAGCAGTGGACAAAAAAAAATTAAAGTAGTGGTTCTGACATAAGCATTTAGCTAGTTACAAAAAGTAATGATTGCAGTGCCTGTGGACAACATGGCTTCTAATTATTATTTAATTAGCAGATTAATTAGTTAAGGCCCTCAGGTATGCACACATGACTCTTGTTGACTTCAGGGACCACTTCTAACTTATTCTGAAGAGGAGCAGATTGAGTTTGTCCTTAATGTTGGGCGTTCATGGTATCAGTACAACCTTTGTGCTGTGAGGGATATTCCAAAGTGAACAACTGACTGGCAGGACTTGGAGTCATACTGTGAAGATGTTGCCATGAAGACTTTTTAGAGCAAATATCATGAACAGCTGCCCCTGATTTGGGTCACTCCTGGCCTGGTCTGGCTTGTTACCCAGTAATAATGACAGTCCTGGCCCAGTTTCATCCCTGTTCAGGAAAGTGGCCAGCAGCAGTCCCTCTTGGAAGTGGTAACAGTGCCATCTAAAGGAGAGTAGCCCAAAGTGACAAATTCTGGAGGATAAATCCTTTGGGCCATAGACAGGGAGAAAAAAAAATCCACTTTTGTATCTGTAGTACACTCAGAGCAGATGTGTTTTTGCTGAGGGCTGTCATGGCCAAACCATGCTGAGGCCCTGGAAAGTGGGCTAATGCCTTTCTGCCAGTACAGCATGCGCAAACAGCTGAAAAGCAGAATCTGGTTATCACGTTCTGCCTCTGAGCTAATGCCTTTCTGCCAGTACAGCATGCGCAAAATTAGGGCAAAAAATGCCCTAATTTCCCATTAGGGCTCCAGATCTACAGTGTATATGAGGAGAAGGGATCCCTTCTGGGCTGCAGACCCCGAGGGTGGGAGCAGGTAAGGGAAAGGGTTATGCTGGGGTAGTCTGTCCCATACTCTGCATGGGCATAGAGGGGTTTCCAGACTTGCAGCATGGCCTCGTGCTGTGGTCTTCATCACGGGGTGGGGGGAAAATTGCTCAGGACAGATCCCAGCAAATGAGCGCAATCGGATCAGCTGGGAATGGGGGAACCACACAGATGCCCTGAACATTGGGACAGCACTGCAGTACTTGATGGTATCCCAGCACTTTGTGTCTACCAACATTGAGAAAGATGTGTCACCAGTAACCAGCATGTGTGTGCCTCCACACCTGAATGTGGGTTACTTTTGGGTGGGTGTACAAGACACATCTTCCAGACAAGTAAACACACATAGCAGCATCCCACAAAATCTAGGATGGACAAGGAAAACCTTTTCCCCCACTGAAATAACCGAGATATGTGTGTGCTTGTGTGTATTGTTCAGAGAAATGTTTCTGTCCTGTGAATGGCAATACGCCACCCAGAGTCATGTGGCCACCTTGGCCAAATGTTAATGACTCCTTGTGTTAGTGGCAAAATTAGTTGTGCTCGTTATAAGTTGCTTGGCACTTCCCACCATTGCCTCCAAGACAGTAATTTGGGCTAACATTTCAAGTGCTTACCTCAGGCTGAGCTGAAAATGGTTTATTTTCACATCTGTCTCTGGGAATGAGTTTAGGAGAAATCTATTTTTTGTGCCTGCTGGTGCCACAGTGGTAAGAAGCCAGCACCCATCAGAAAGGCTGGCCTTCCAGCTTTCAAGGGTACTACTTTCCCAACATTTGCAAAATATGTTAGAATTTGGCCCAAGAATAGTCCTTAGTAAAGTGCCACTCCTCCCTCGTTATGACGGCTTGGCAGATTTCCTGAATTGAGCAAGTTCATTCTTTTCTTTGCTCCTGCTGGAGAGCAGAGCGGTCAGAACAACTCAATCTTTTCATTCTGTATCCTGGAAAAAATCCGTTTGGGACTCATGAAACACTAACAGTTTAGGGATATGAATCAAAAACATTTTATTGCAAGACAAACAAAACACTTTGTTTGGTTGGAAGGAAAAAATTAGAAAGAAGCGTTGTCATCATTTAGGGCTTTCTAAACTGCTTTTAAGGTAGAAATGCACAAGATTTGGTGTTGGGGGCTCTATAATGCGGCTGCTGTGGGACCTGCAGGACATTCACACATGGTCGATCTGCCCAAGCAATGGGTCAGGGTTTGTGAACTGAAGGAAGTTGCCTGCTGTAGGCCCCCTGCTTTCTTGCTCTGGGTGCTAAAAGGCAGGCAGTGAAAAGGTAAGGTGGCATAGGAATAGAAACTTTAAAGCAGCTGAATATCTTTCCCCTTCTCATCCTCGGAGTAAGTGGATGTTACCAGAGGATGCTACACAGCGCCTACATGAAGATCATTTCATCCAAGCTCTCCACCTCTGTGCCAGAGCCGTGTCCCTCGGTTTCCCCTTGTGCAGCAACTCTCGGTGCTCCGTGCTCTGCTGCTGCAACGGTTCAACAAGTTCAACAAGGGCAAGTGTCAAGTGCTGCACCTGGGGAGGTTTAACCCCTTGCACTGGTACAAGCTGGGGGCTGACCTGCTGGAAAGCAGCTCTGCTGAGAGGGACCTGGGAGTCCTGGTAGATGACAAGCTGACCATGAGCCAGCAGTGTGCTCTTGTTGCCAAGAAGGCCAATGGCATCCTGGGGTGCATTAAGAGGAGCGTGGCCAGCAGGTCAAGGGAGGTTATCCTCCCCCTCTACTCACTACTCTGTAGCGAGACCCCACCTGGAGGACTGTGTCCAGTTCTGGGCTCCCTGGTTCAAGAGAGATGAGGAACTGCTAGAGAGAGTCCAGAGGAGGGCTACAAAGATGATGAGGGGACTGGATCATCTCCCCTATGAGGAAAGGCTGAGGGAGTTGGGCTTTTTTAGCCTGGAGAAGAGAAGACTGAGAGGAGATCTCATCAACACATACAAATATCTTAAGGGTGGATGTCATGAGGACAGAGTCAGACTCTTCTCAGTGGTGCTCAGTGACAGGACAAGGGGCAATGGGCCCAAACTGAAGCATAAGAGGTTCCAGGTGAATGTGAGGAAGAACTTCTTTACTTTGAGGGTGACAGAGTACTGGACCAGGCTGCCCAGGGGAGTTGTGGAGTCTCCTTCTTTGGAGATATTCAAAACCTGCCTGGATGATGTCCTGTGCAACCTGCTCTGAGTGACCCTGCTTTAGCAGGGGGTTGGACTGGATGATCTTCCAAGGTCCCTTCCAACCCTTGCCATTCTGTGATTCTGTGTGATTCTGTAACTGCAGAGCCGAGTGCTCACTGCACTGTGCCCTTCAGGTCTGCCAGCAAAAACCACCTCTCACCTGGCACAGGATCTAAGGGATGTTTTTAATCTCCCTGTGCCTCAGTGTCCAGCTGTTAGATGGGGACACCAGGGAACTGCCATCACATGAGGGTGCCGTGGAGTAAAAATATTAGTATTTGGGATTTACTCCAATATTGGGGTGAGATGACAAAAGAACAGCCTGTGAGGAAAATCAACACTTTGCAGCCAGTGCGGAGGATAGCATGGGTAATAAACAAGGCCTTGGTCTACATAATACATGAAGAAGATAAGCAAATTCAGAAATGAATACTGACATGCCTATTGACTGGGCAAAGTGGGAGTGCTGTGGCTGTAAGATGGATCCCCCCCACAAAGCAGACATCCACCCGCCTGGGTACTGCACTGCTTCACTGTGCTGCTGCTGGTTTTCGGATGCAGCCGCACACCCATCAAAGGGGCGTGGGGGTGTGAGCTGTCTGGAGTGGTGATGATGATGGGAGATATCGGGTATTGCAAGAAAACAGAGAGAAATGCCCCGCTGAGGGCTTCAGGGGTGGGCTCTGTGTGAGGTAGGAGTGGGGTGGTGCAGTCTCCTGCTCTGTACATTTTAGCTGTGTTCTCCTGGATGGTGCAGGTCCCACGGCAGGATTTCCTCTGTGCTGTGGACTCACTTGCACAAGCTCTTTCCTCACTGCAAATGGGGCAATTAGGTAACCTTGCCTCAGAGGTGCAACCCCTTCTCCCGGGTCTGATTGGGTCTCCCTGCTCCAGGCTCATGCCCTACAGCCACATGGCTGAGGAGGAGAGAAGAACTAGGAAAGTGATAAAACGAGGAGGCAGAAACTTGCTGGGCCAACCCTGTCTCTAATCCAATGCTTTTCTCAGACCTTGTCCTGTGGGGCGAGGCGTGGGAGTGAGGAGCCCACCCCCAGGGAAGCAGGCGGTGAGCAGCGGGAGCAACGGCATTTGGAGCAGCAGGAAGGGAGCAGCAGCAAACTCCTCTCCTGGCCTGAAATCCTGTGGCTGCAAAGCTGGCAGAAAGACTCTGCAGAAGATTTTTAAGGGGAAACACAAAAGGCTGATGTTTGAGCAAATTCAGGTGGGAGCATAGCTGGGAAAATGGTAGGTGAAGAACTAATTGCTTAGTAAAAAGGCTGCTTCTTCCTTCTGTGTCAAGAGGAGATGCCTCACACATGGTAATTGTGCATATTTTCAGTTGAGTAGGAGTTAAAAGTAGAACAAGTTAAAAAAAATACATATATAGGTTATATTGGGTCGAGCTGCATAGTGCTGTGCTTTCTATCAGTCAGTAGAAAGGTGTTGATAACACACCAGGGCTTTAGCTGCTGCTGAGCAGTGCTCCCACAGCACCAAGGCTGTGTCTCCAGCATTGCCCCACCACCACCAATGGGCTGGGAGGTGGCAAAATCTTGGGAGGGGACGTAGCCAAGACACCTGACCCAAACCGACCAAAGGGATATTCCATACCATATGACGCCGGCTCAGATATAAAAGCTAAGGGAAAAGGAGGAAGAAGCAGGGGGGCATTCGTCTTTTATAACTTTTTGTCTTCTGAAGCAGCAGCTATGCATACTGAAGCCCTGCTTCCTGGGAAGGGGATGGATGTCTCTTGCTAACGGGAAGTAGAGAATAAAATCTTGTTTTCCTTTTGCTACCACACGCAGCCTTTGCTTTTGCTTTTTATTAAACTGCCTTTATCTTGACCCATGAGTTTTCTCTCCTTTCCCTCTCATTTTCTCCCCCCCTGTCCTGCTGGGGGGGAGCGATAGGGTGGCTTGGTGGGCACCTGGCATCCAGCCAAGGTCAAACCATCGCACATATGTACACATTCACACACACACGCACATATATATATATATAAAACTGGCAGAAGTGGTGCAGGGATGGGGACAAAGCTGCCCAGTGGTCCTGCCCAACCTCTCCGTCTCTCCTTGTGGAGCAGTAACTAATGCTGGCAGCTCTAGAGACATGTGACTGCTTTCAATTTCTGCACCTGGCTGCACCTTCAGTGATTTACTCTACGGGTCACAGTACCATCCAGTGCACAGCACTATCCTCAGGCACCTCGTACTCAAAAGGGTCCATTTAGGTAAGACACAAAAATGCTGCTGTCCCATCACTATGTAGAGCTTTTCTCTAGTGAATACAAATGTCCTGGGTAGCTTCAGCTGGGGACAGACCAGAAAGGTCTCTCACCAGCTTTGCAGTCAAACTGGCAGCAAATGTTAGACTTCTGCAGATGCCCTACACACCTCCCAGACAACGTGGCCTGCTCTGCTTCAGTCACTGCAAGGCAGAAGGGAGAAAGTGCAGGGAACCTCTTTGGCTTCTCCCCCCTCTCCTAGGGGCCTTCTCACACCATGGGTGTGGTTATATCACCTTGTTTTGAAACAACCCCCCAGTTAGAGTATGTTTGTATACCCTGGTTGGAGAAGAATTTTGTTAGTTACACATAAATATTTCAGATTTCAAGATAAAAAAAAAAAAATAGCCCCAGGCATTCTAGTGCTCCTCTTGAAGAGGTTTTAAATGTCCATTAAAAATTAAAGATCTCTTTATTTACTTGTTGTCCTCAAAGAGAGAGATATTTAGTCTGTGTGCCAAGCATCAGGTAACAGTGAATTTATTTTCTCCTTTTATTTGTATTATTGCTCTCCCTGTTAGCAACTGACTTTGACCGCCTCGATTTTATACTGCATTTGGGGGAGAAAAGCAGAATCAGGGTCAGGAGTGGCTCTTGTGGTGGGGGGAGCCTCCAGTAGCCTGTCCCTCTGGCCGATCCATGTCCCTCTGGCCCATGTGGCCAACCTCAGGCATCACCCAATAGCTCAGTCTGTTGCCGCAGCCTCACATGGAGACACCCATCGTGGCATCCCAGCGGCTCTCCTGCCCTCAGACACACAGCCATGGCCTCCCCTGCCTTCCCCCTGCTTGTATTTCTAGACCTCTGGCAGTAACACTTTTGTTTGGTGGCTTTACGTTACCTGCAGGGCAAAGTGGCGAGGCTCCATTACTATAGACACATCCCATAATGACGCATTATAGGCATCATAAGAGTAATGGCAATAATGATCGATGCCATAGAAATTGTTTGTTTAAGGGTTCTTACTGCTTCTGCAGCCTAGGAATGATTTATTATCCATAACAAAGGTCTGGCAATGCTAAATGTCCATCAAACCAGCTATGTGCCAGCTTTTTAATTGCAGAAATAGCAGGCTTGATGTATAATTGCCTTGATTTGGTTTTAGCCGTCACAAATCATAAAGGCTAGTCTTACTTGAAAAGTCAATTTTTGTCTTCTTATTTGCCAGTGCAATAAAATCTGTTTAAGTAACATTAGCTTATTGCTTTTAATTGAATTACACAGAACAAGGAACTGGATGGATTGAATTGAGTGTGTTAAAAACAGAAAGCACTTGGCTGACTTAATGTATTCCTTTTAGTTAATATTTGACCTCTGTATAACAATCTCATTAGAATTTAGGACATTAACATTTTCAGTATTCCACAGTTAACCCAACAGAGTGCTAGATATTTTGCAGATGGTGTAAAGATGATGTCTCAGTCCTGGAGTGCTTAGCATCTAAATAGGTAATAGCCCAATTAAAACCGGTGAGTCAAAGCGACTGAGTCTTGGAGTTTACCCTGTGTCTAGTTTATTCGGGGATTTATATGGAAGTATAGTCGTGTGTTTGTGTATCTGCGCGTGAATACACACACCTGCATGCAAGCACATGTCTGCAGTCTGTTCTGCTGCCTCAAATATCCTCTGGGAAGAGATGTTTTCAGGGAGCGTACAGAGGAGGATAGGGCTGGAGCATTGCAGGGCCTGGGATCACCAGTGGGGTCCCAGTGACAGGCACCACTGGAGAAGGACCAGACGGCGCGGTGTCCTGCCAGCGCCTCGCCTAAGTGCAGTAGTGAGGGCAGGCAAGAAGTCAAGGCAAACCCACATCCATTGGGAGCCACGGTTGTGTGTACGCAGCTCCGTATGAGCTGTAGAAGAAAGCCCGGTGAGTACTGTTTCCCTTCTGTAGGCAGGGATATTCCCACTGTTCATGTTCGTTTGCACCAAACAGGTGTGATGAATATTTTACATCCCACATAAGTTCATCCCACCTGCCCTTGGCGGTGTTCCCTGGGGTGCAAGATGTGTCTCTGGGCTGCTGCAGAAACGAGGAGCAGTACGCGTCCTCAGCAGCACTGCTGGGCTGAGGCCGCCCCCACGGCAAAACAGCCTGCACAACTGTTCTTATTAACTCACCCTGATTTCATCTGTGGGCAAATAAATAAGCTACATTTCTTCCTTTTTCTTATTGCTTAGTACACTGAGAAAGGGATCTCGGTAAAAATAGTGTAGAGAATTCTGTTTGGAGAGACGTAAGAAAGGAGCATGCTGTTTCGTTGTATGTGTTGAATGCAACTGCTCAAAGAAGGAGGCTGAAGTAAAACCAAAATTGTATACATTTCTCACAAATATCAACATCTTATCCATTAAGCTAACAGGAGACAATCAAAAAGTGTGTGTATATATATATAAATATATAAAATCATAGAATCATAGAATGTTTGGGGTTGGAAGGGACCCCTAGAGGTCATCTAGTCCAACCCCCCTGCAGTGAGCACCTCCAGTCTGCTGGGTGGGGATCGCTGGGGTTCACCACCACTTACCAGAGAGGTGCCTGAACTTGGCGTTTTTCTGGGGCTGCTCTTGAGATGCCTTTGTGCATCTGAGGTTTGGTGCCCCAGGCTGCATGCTGCAGGAGGCCCCTCTTGGTCCTATGACTCTTCTGTTCCATGCAGGGACCCAGCTTCCCCAAGAGCAAAGAAAACTTTTTCCCTTAATCTGGAATATTGCATCACCCGGCACATGAGACATTCTTCCTGTACCTGGCATAGTCACCTCTCTCAGGCTGAGCCTTAGCTCAGAGGATTGGTCTGACTGCAAGACTCTTCAGTAAGTAGTGATCCCTTCAGCAGTTGAAGTTGGCTGTATTTCTGGACATGGCTTTTGGAGCTTCTGGAAAAAACTTGCATAATGTTGAGCTGTCTGCTTTAAGCTGCCCCACATTTAACTCCAGGTAGGAGATAAGCACCAAGGGAGGACTTCAGGCAGGAGGCAAAGCCCCCCAGTCTTTTGGTGAGGAACTCTGAGCATGCTGTGACAATGACAACCCACAGGCAACTTGCCGGGAAAGAGATGCTTTAGTGCCTGCAGAGCTATTCTGTCCTGGAAAGTAGAGGAAAATGTTCAGGAGGGATGGGATGTTGTCCGTGGCTCTCTGCTTTTCTAGTGGGATCCATGCTGCAAAAGAAAAAGGTTTCTGGGTTTCTTTCTGCTCTGACTGTAAAGAAACAGAGATGACCTCTAGATTTGGCACAAGCTTCCAGATCTTCAGCCTGATTTTTTTGCTTTCACCTTTTGCTTACTGGTATTTTTAAAAGCAAACACATTACAAAGGAGCATAACATACTCAAACCAATGGCTAAATACATTACAAGGATTAATTTAATAATAAGCATGGAACAGTTGAATATATGCCATATATTTGTGTAGGCGCCATGCATGTGACTATAATGTTTGAACTTCTTTCCCTGCGTCTTCTGTTGCACGTAAAACAGCATTTCACCTACCTTTAGTTAAAATGAAGTACTGGAAGTTACCGAGTTTTAGGGACATTAAACAAAAAAAAGTTCTGTCTTCTATCCCCTGCCTCAAAGGCATTTTTAAATGTCATTTGCAGAAAGACTTCAGAGGATGATTTACTGTGTTCCCTCAGCACTGCATATTCCTAAGCTAGAAAGTTCTGCTGATATAACTCTGTCTCTCCAAAATTACTGCTGCAGTCCCAGGGGGTGAAAGAGTAAATATCATAAGTCTTCTTGTGCAGATCCATCAGCGGATGCATTCTGAGCTGATGCACAAGAGGGATTTTGGAGCAATATAGTGGAACTTTCCCTGTTGATGAAAATTCCTGGCAGATGTGAGGTTGCTCCAGTGCAAAACAAGGCTTGAAAATACAGATAGACCATGACTACAACCCCCACCTTTAAGCCTTTAAAGACTGTGTGCCACATCTGCAAAAATCTCTCATATAGACATGCTGACGGAAAAGGAGCACTTGCTTTATTAGTGAAGTGCTGATTTGATTTTCAATTTTGCAGGTGCAATTTCATATCCCCATTGCATTCCATGTGGATTGTGGTTACAGATTTTAGCGGTTAGGTAGCCACATATTTGATTTGTGGACTGCAAGCTGCCTACGCTTTTGAGCATATAAACCCAACATGTTCATATTCCCAGTGATTCATTTTTGATGAGTGATGGATGCAGCAAAGCCAGGCTGAAATCAAATCTGCCTGGAGCTGTCTTTCAGTAAAATCCTGACTTGCCTTTGTGCAAGGGGGCTGGAGCACCTCTCTTATGAGGACAGGCTGGGAGAGTTGGAGTTGTTCAGCCTGGAGAAGAGAAGGCTGCGGGGAGACCTGATTGCGGCCTTCCAGTACTTAAAGGGGGCCTATAGGAAAGATGGGGAAAATCTTTTTAGTAGGGCCAGCTGTGACAGGACAAGGGGTAATGGTTTTAAACTAAACCAAGGTAGGTTTAGACTAGATATAGGGAAGAAATTCTTTACAATGAGGGTAGTGAAACACTGGAGCGAGTTGCCCAGAGGGTCAGTGGAGGCCCCATCCCTGGAAACATTCAAGACCAGGTTGGATGGGGCTCTGAGCAACCTGATTGAGTTGAAGATGTCCCTGCTCACTGCAGGGGGTTTGGACTAGATGACCTCTAAAGGTCCCTTCCAACCCAAAACATTCTATGATTCTAAAGCAAAGCCCAAGACTTCATCCCTTTACCTCTACCATCCCATAACTGGTTGATACCAACCGCATGGAAAGCCTGGCTCAGAGAAGGTATTTGGACCTGGCAGTAGTATAGAGTGATTTGGATTGTGAAACGAGCTGGGACCTTTCCAATGAAATATGTTGTAATGCAACGAGATGTTAATGAATAAATGCAAACGCAGAGTATAAGTCTTGCCTACAGAAATGTGGTCTGGGCATCAGCTGGAAAAGACTAACTCCAGGAGTAAGTAGAGTTTCTGGTGTCAGAACTGATCAATGTGAGCTCCTACTGTGAACAGGCGTGAAAAACTGTCAAGGTCTTTGGGTGAATATGCAGAGAAGTAGCACAAAGTAAGAGGGTGATAACACCTGCACATTCAGCACTGGGGAGGCTGGTACTGGAATGTGACGTTTAGCATTGGTGCCCACGCTTCTTCAGGAAACAATGAAAAAGTGAGGAGGAAACAGAGAAGAGCAATAGGCAACTGTAAGGGCTGGAAAAATCCTTTGCTGTGAGATATTGCAGAGCACAACGGATTTTCTTTGTGAAAAAGGACAAAGTGGCTTGAGTCCAGATCAGAAGTATCACCATAAGAAGGTTCTGCTGTGTACCAGAAGGCTCTTTCTTCCAGTGGGGTTTAGCAGAAGGTTTAGCAGAAACCACTGGCTGGAAGCAGCATCTTTGCACCTTCAACACATGAAGGAAGCACAGACTTTTAGCAGTAGAGATGATCGGTCATTTGAGCAAACCACTGTGAGAAGAGGAAGCAGCTCCACATCTTCATGTCCACAGTTTGCCGCTGGATGCCTTTGTAGGGGGGATGCTTTCATCAAGTACAGTTACAGAACAGTAACTGCATAAAATATAATGTCCTGCGATAGGAAGATCATGTTATTTGATTGAGTCATGCCTTTGTCCTTAAATTCTGCAAAGATCTGTTGGCGAGAGGAATACCTGGACATATAACATTTGATGATGAAATAGGTGTTAGAGAAGACACACCTATTTTAATGTTGGAAGCCTTTTTCAGATAGGTCTCCATGTAGAACAGCTTTTCATCACGCTCCCTAATGCAGAGCTTCTTGCACCTTATTCTAAAGCTTATGGCAGTAAGCGCTGCTAGATACAAGATCTGGATTAGATGGACCATGACTCAAAGACATCTCCACATGGTAATTATTGTGTTCCAATGACTTTGACATTTATTTTTGCTATCCTTTCAAGTGGAAAGTATATCCACTTGATATTCTTTCTGTGTCCTCACAGCCATCCAAAACGTGTAGCTATGCTTTTGGATCAGATACTCAAAACACAGCCTGTCTCTGGCTTACCTCCCCTTCGGGTCTGAGCTCTCTGATTCCAGAAATGGACTCTTACAGGTTTCAGCTGCAATCTCCTGGAATTCCCTGGCCTTGCTCTCACCCCTGAGGTCTGATTCAAATGCTGCTTCCTACAATCACTTCTCACGCAACAAAGAAATAATTTCAGAAGGTGGTGGGGTTTTTAATATCATGATTTGAGATCTGTTTATTATGATTTCTTCTTAAAGCCAGCTCTAACTACACAGATGCTGGAGACAGGGGAATTATTAGTATAAATGATGCATTTTTAAAATGAGTTCTAAAAATAATCTGAGCTAGGTTTTCTTTGTATAAAAACATCCAAAGGCCATAACTGATAGATTGGATTCTCATTAAAATGAGTATTGTGCTATTCCTCTCAGTGGAGCACTGGGAATCTTCCCAGTAGGAGGAACCTTGGTCCATGTGAAGCCGATGGAGTTTTTTGCCACTGACATTGCTGTCGCAGGATGTCACCACTTGTCCCTTGCTCTGCTTGGCCTCAAAATACAGCAGCTTGGAGTTGTCATTGGCTTTGGGCCAGAATAACTCAGAAGTGAGGAGAAGAGGAGATTCCCTATTTGTGGGGAGAAGAAGGGAACATTTCTCTACAAAGTTGATTTAAGATAATGGCCATCTGCTTCCAGATACTCAGAGTTTTGGAATTTAGAAATAGCCCTGGGGGGGATGTATTCCCGGGCAGAGGGCAGGTGAGGAGTTCAATGAAAACATGCGTTTGTTTTAGTTCCTTGTGATCTTGGTGTATAAATGATGTTTCATATGAGGAAACACGAATTCTTTGACGGCAAGAGCTAGTTAATTTGGAATTTGCTGCAAATACTTACTTTGTACCATTCCAGACATCAATAACTAGAAAACATAGTAATAAAGTATTGTTCTCTGGTGCATTTTAATCCATGGCCTTAAAAGCTACTGACATAAAAATAAATGTAAGGCTACACTAGCAAAAATAACAAAAGTCTGAAGGAATTCTGTTTAGATCCTCACATTCTTTTCGTATGAGAACTGAATTAAAAATGGAGTCAGCTGGCGGGGCTCTCACTTGAGAAACAGAGCATGCAGTCTGTGCTAATTTGTTAAATTCTAGAGTAAACATTCTATTCTTGTAGATATACAAGTGTAATTGTACAATTGAAAAACTATATTAAAAATGTTTGCTTCCATGTAAGTTGCCCCAAGGATCATTAGAATCTCATGGTACTGAGTAATACACAAAATGTGAAACCTTACTGTAAATGCAAGGGAAGTTGCCATTCCAGGGACATCTGGCATGACCTTCAGCTCTAGCTGAATCATCTAGCTGAAACTCATGACTGACTGCCTGTATCTTCAGAAATCCCCAAATAGCTATATTACATTTTCTGATTTATTTTTTTTTAAGTTAGGTACAAATAAAAATAACAGACCCAACCTGCAAAGTAATGTATTACACATGTATGTCTAAAGACCAATGTAGAGAGCTGTGTTGCTAACAACTCAGCTGCATCAGAGAAGATTTGTAATGCACCTCCAGTGAGGAAGATGAGTAATAGTGAATGTATTTGCTTTTCTCATTTCCTTGGGCCACTTCAGTTTTTAGTCTGACAGGATTAAGCGTTCAGGGGCTTGTGACTGGACTCTCCTCCCAGCTGGCAGCAGCGGGGAGGCTGCCACGCAAAGTCCACAAATGCACTTGGCCCGGGGAAGCTGGCCCTGTGCTTGGGAGGTTGTCTCTCCCCAGATTCACCCCTTTCTCCCTGGTTTAGTTTTAAGCCCAATCTGATTCACTGCCCAAATGCTTTTGTGACTGTAAGGAAGGAAACTGGGACAAAACAAGTGGCCAGGAGAGGGGAAGGTGAAATTGCCTCCTTTGACAGCAGCACTCACCTTTATTGATCTCAAGCGCTCACAGCAATACAGTGTGACTGGCACTTTCAATAAGCAAAACTTGGAAAGAGAATTTGGGATCAGTGGAGACTGTTTCTAAATTACACTGCTTGCAGACACTGAAAAATTAGCAATACTGATAAAATATGTTTAGCGATGGATTGCAGGCTTTAAGGCCCATGCTTGGCTTACTGAAAAATAAATTCAGTCTCCCTAGTTGTCTGCAGTTCTGACAGTATACTCAACTTCTCTCTTGTAGATATGAAAGTTCTGAGGAAGTCCACCTGCATGTTCTGTCACCAAAAAAATGTAACTAACAGTATTTGAAAAGAGTACGTGCAGAGAAATAGGTTGCGGTAATCGCATAGGCGGTGCTGGATGTCCCTTCTCCCTGCCTTGCTCTCCCATCTTAGTCATGAATGATAATTTGTGGCGTGCCCCTTAATCATCTTCTGAGCCTCCTGTTCAAAAGGCATTACTGGAATAGCTTTGTTCCAGGCTTGACTATGTTGCTCCAATTAGAGGGGGACCATATGTTCTTTTTCAAAGATACAAAACTTGGTATCAATACCCTAGCTCAGCACCACCTTAGACAAAACCCTGGCCCTCGCTGAATGCCGCACTAGGCTTTTCCTCACATCATCCTCTGGAGGTGCTTAATGTCGGTGTCACGATCACCTCTCGCTGTTGACAGCAGAGAATGCCAGGAGGCGGCAGTTGCCCATAGCTTGACTTGTCCGTCACCCTCTAGAGCTGAGACATCACAGAAGTTGTGGTGTCTCGGTTATGCACCAGGTCATCTGAATCTGACCTTCACATCGCTCCTTATCTCCTCATTCCTGCAGTCTCCTGTTCCCTGTCTCCCTTCTCTGCTGCATAGCGCTTTGTCCTCTGAAATGCCATCTTCAGAAGAATTTTTCCTTTCTCCTCTTTTTCATCTCTTATTTGAATCTGTGCTTTCGCTTCTTTACCAGGTGAAGCAGTTTTTAAACTTGTGGTATGACCCACCTCACCCTTCTCCCCCCATTATCTCTCTCCATATCCCTATGGTGTTGTTTTCAGTCTTCTTGGTCTTCACTTCTAACCACTGGTTCCTTCAGCTTTCTCCTATCTTTAACTTCTTCCTATCTTTATTGCCACAGCCACTGATATCATCCTATCAACTTATTCCCAGAGCCAGCAGTCCTCTTGCAAACAAATTTGTGTCCCTGGAGGTTCCCTGTACTGCCTTTTGCTGCTCTAGCCCTCAGACTGTTAATCTAGTCAGCTGAAGTTACATATTTGTTTGACATACTTCACATGCTATACCTCTCAGCAAGCATTTTCAGTGTTTCATAAAAGATGAGTAATACGCAGTTCACTTAAGGATTCTCAGTGACACACATAGTGCAGTGTTATTACCTTCATCTCCCAGAGCTTTCCCGAGACATTGGCCCTGTTTTTCATTCTCTTGTTTTCCTCCCTAGATCTCCATCTTCACAGCAGACATTACTTGCCAAACCTTTGCAGACCAGCCCTGTGGAGATCCAGGGGAATTGCTGTGTCTCTGCTGACAAGGCTAGCCAACCTCCATAAAATAGGGAAACGTCAGATACTGGTGGTTAAGAATCCAAACCTGCTTATGTATGTTGGAACATATGTTTAGAATCCCAATGAAATTATTTATTGTTTATCCTCTATATAACAGAGTCCATGCAGTGATACATAAAGACCATTATGGAGTTAAAGAGAATAATGTGGTCCATTTGGGGACCTTAGTAAATAATAAAAAATGGCTAATGAAACCATACTTCTCCCAATCTAATTTGGATAGATTTCTCCCAATTTAGTTTGGATAGATGTAAAATATTGCGATTGCTTGAACAGTAAATAGGAATTGTATTATGCCCATCATGGAGGAAAGCATTGATTCTGTCAGTGGAGGAAAAAATTAATGCCCATGATGCTTCTTTACTATTGAATAGGTTGCTTATAGACTAAGCAACTCCCCTTTAAGAAAATATAGATGTCCTCCTTGATCTTTAGTTACCCAGGAACTTTACCCTTTGAGGTGCTAACTACATTTTGTTTCCACTGAAGTCAGTAAATGTTGGAGTATTCAGCACCTTGTAAAACATATCCTGTTCAGTCAGTTGTTGAGTCCTGCTTTTTGACATTTTAAAATCTAATTTTAACAGCCTTTGTTCTTCCTATCCCTGTTGCTAATCCTATGCATCACAAGGAACACCTCTCTCTGTGGGACTTACCTGTATTTTCTGTTTCCAGTAAGGAAACAAAGGTAGAGTTTAGGTGTAAGGTGGTTTTTAAATAACAGCACGGGTTTTCCTAGGCCCTGTTGGTCTCTGTCTTATCCATAGACCTCTCCTTTCTGCCTTGAAGGGCAATGTGAATCAGATCTGCTGGGATAGAGCTCCGTGCAAAGTAGTTTGGCAGAGGCACACTCACATTTCCTATGTAGACCATCAACAGGATGTGTGGCGATATATTGGTGACAATGCAGACAAGCAGTAGCGCATGGATAGGAACGCAACATTTGCAAAGTTCATCCTAGGTTATCAAATCCAGCCCCTTCCAGTTGCCAACAACGAAATCCTATAACCTCTTCCCTCGAATTATCATATTTCATCTTAAAAGTAATTATCTTTTCCTCATATCCTACCAGAGGACTGTTTAAGAACCTCTTGCAACAGAAAGATACATATTTCCAAGTTTACACCTTTTTATTCCTATGTAAAATCTATTTTTTGACCTTGAAGTACTTCTCCCTCTTCTAGTGTTCTGTTCTTCTCCCTGAGGTATTTATAGAAAGCTATCATTTTTCAACTTTACTGTTGTTTTCTTAGGCAGAAGGAGATATGTACTTACATGGCATCCTTCCAGCGGTATAGGCTGTACATCCCCTGGGTCAGAACTGATATCCCCCAAAAATGGGCGACCAGAACTGTGTGAGATCTCTCTAGGGCTTTCCATAAAGCATTTAAACTTCCATCTTCTTTCTTTCCTACAGCATAAGGTTGTATTTGCTTTATTCAGAGATGTACCATAGACATAGTTCTTAGTCATCCCATGATTGAATAATCACCACTCTCTTTTGTGGTTATTTTCAGCTGATGAGTCTCCATCTTCTAGTGGCAAGTCCTGTTATTTGTCCCTATGATTGTGACCTTGGACTTCTCAGTATTTTATGTTTCTTCTCATGTCCACTACTATAGCCCTAAATATCATCCAGCCTGATAAGCATGGTGTTTTGACTCTCTCCTTGATGGACAGTGCATCTCAGCATCTCATTAGCACTTGTCTAATTTTTGGCCAAGGTCATAAGTGAACATAATTTGCCCCAAGGACTGATCTTTGAACAGCTCCATTAATTACCTTCGCTCAGCCCAGTAGTTCCATTTACTACAGCTCCTTACGATCTTGCCCCAAAAAGACTCCTCCTTCCTTAACACTTAGAATCATAGAATCATAGAATGTTTAGGGTTGGAAGGGACCACTAGTGGTCATCTAGTCCAACCCCCCTGCAGTGAGCAGGGACACTGCTGACTAGATCAGATTGCTCAGAGCCCCATCCAACCTGGCCTTGAATGTTTCCAGGGATGGGGCCTCCACTACCTCTCTGGGCAACCTGTTCCAGTGTTTTACCACCCTCATTGTAAAAAATTTCTTCCTTACCTCTAGCCTGAACCTACCCTGTTCTAGTTTAAAACCATTTCCCCTTGTCCTAACACAGCTGGCCCTACTAAAAAGACGTTCCCCATCTTTCCTATAGGCCCCCTTTAGGTACTGGAAGGCCGCAATCAGGTCTCCCCGTAGCCTCCTTTTCTCCAGACTGAACAAGCCCAACTCTCTCAGCCTGTCCTCATAGGAGAGGTGCTCCAGCCCTCGGATCATTTTTGTAGCCCTCCTCTGGACCCGTTCCAACAGTTCCATCTCGGGACCCACTCCAACAGTTCCATGTCCTTCTTGTGCTGAGGGCTCCACAGCTGGACGGAGTACTCCAGGTGAGGTCTCACCAGAGCAGAGTAGAGGGGCAGAATCCCCTCCCTCGACCTGCTGGCCACGCTTCTCCTGATGCAGCCCAGAGTACGGTTGGCCTTCTGGGCTGCCAGCGCACATTGTGTCAACCTCACCACTCAGCTTGGTGTCATCCGCAAACTTGCTGAGGGTGCACTCGATCTCGCTGTCTAAGTCATTGATGAAAATGTTAAAGAGCACCGGTCCCAGTACGGACCCCTGAGGGACACCACTCGTCACCGGTCTCCATCCGGACATCGAGCCATTGACCACTACCCTCTGGATGCGACCATCCAGCCAGTTCCTTATCCACCGAACAGTCCATCCATCAAATCCATAGCTCTCCAATTTAGAGAGAAGGATGTTGTGGGGGACCGTGTCAAAGGCCTTGCAGAAGTCCAGATAGATGACATCCATTGGTTTCCCTCTGTCCACCGTTGACGTCACACCATCATAGAAAGCCACTAGGTTCGTCAGGCAGGACTTGCCCTTGGTGAAGCCATGCTGGCTATCTCGAATTATCTCCCTGGCCTCCATGTGCCTTAGCATAGCTTCTAGGAGGATCTGTTCCATGATCTTCCCAGGCACAGAGGTGAGGCTGACAGGTCGATAGTTCCCGGGGTCTTCCTTTCTCCCCTTTTTGAAAATGGGCACAACGTTTCCCTTCTTCCAGTCACCAGGGACTTCACCTGACTGCCATGACTTTTCAAATATCATGGAGAGTGGCTTGGCGACTTCATCGGCCAGTTCTCTCAGGACTCTGGGATGCATCTCATCAGGTCCCATGGACTTGTGTGCATTCAGGTTCCTCAGGTGGTCACGAACCTGGTCTTCTCCTACAGCAGGAGGGGTTTTGCCCTCCCGGTGCCCCTCATGCCATCCATCGACTCGGGAGGGGTGAGGAGAGAGGTTGCCAGTGAAGACTGAGGCAAAAAAGTCGTTGAGTACCTCAGCCTTCTCCTCATCTGCTGTTACCAGCCTGCCAGTCTTGCTCATCAGTGGGGGTACACTTTCTTTAACCATCCTTTTCTGGCTGATATACCTGTAGAAACCCTTCTTATTATTCTTCGCATCCCTAGCCAAGTTTAGTTCCAGCGACTTCTTCAGCGACTCCCGAGAGGGACCTGGGAGTCCTGGTAGATGACAAGCTGACCATGAGCCAGCAGTGTGCCCTTGTTGCCAAGAAGGCCAATGGTATCCTGGGGTGCATTAAGAGGAGTATGGCCAACAGGTCAAGGGAGGTTATCTTCCCCCTCTACTCACTACTCTATAGGGAGACCCCACATGGAGGACTGTGTCCAGTTCTGGGCTCCCCAGTTCAAGAAAGATGAGGAACTGCTAGAGAGAGTCCAGAGGAGGGCTACAAAGATGATGAGGGGACTGGAGCGTCTTCCCTGTGAGGAAAGGCTGAGGGAGCTGGGCTTGTTTAGCCTGAAGAAGAGAAGACTGAGAGGGGAGCTTATCAACACTTAAAATATCTTAAGGGTGGATGTCACGAGGATGGAGCCAGACTCTTCTCAGTGGTGCTCAGTGACAGGACAAGGGGCAATGGGCACAAAGAGAAGCATGAGACGTTTCAGTTGAATATGAGGAAGAGCTTCTTTACTTTGAGGGTGGCAGAGCACTGGAACAGGCTGCCCAGGGGGGTTGTGGAGTCTCCTTTGGAGACATTCAAAACCCACCTGGATGATGTCCTGTGCAACCTGCTCTGAGTGAACCTGCTTCAGCAGGGGGGTTGGACTGGATGATCTCCGGAGGTCCCTTCCAACCCCAACTATTCTGTGTTTCTGTGTGATTCTGTGATCTTTCCCAGCCTAACGAGCAATGGTTGGCAGCACATCTGAAGTCACTTGGTCCCCAATATGTGGGAGTTACATATTTCCCTCATCTGAAAATATCAGGTCTTTTCATGTATGAAGGCAGCAGTCTGCACTGCCATGGATCTACCTGCCTTTGATGCTTTGTTGTGCTTGAGACTTTTCTTTTTTTAATGTATTATTGCCTTCAGTATTTGATCCAACTGCCATATGCCACTGAAATCAGGCACTTGAGTCTAGCATTTTAAAATAAGAAAAAGAGTTGATAATTTAAAACCTTGGTCTGAACCTGCTGTTTTAAGTGCCATTTCTCATAGAATTTGGGTATAGGGGTTGTCCTCTCCCGTGACGTGCCTGCTTTGCTAAGCTTTTTTCTCCTGTCTCAGTTATGCTCATCTCCATTTCTATATCCTTAATCCCACAGGCACTGATGCCTTCAAGTCTGTGTTCAAAGTCCTCCATGTAGTATCCTACCTCCAACCAGGAGCATGCTCCCACCACAGAGACCTCTCTTGAACTCTCCTTTCTTCATCCTCCTTTTTTGTCCATTTGACTAAGAAACTGCTCTTTAAAATAGTTTCCTTTTTCATTTTGCTTTCTCAGCTTGGGTCTTTTCTCACCTTAATGCTACACACCTTGACCTGCAAGCTGAGGCTTAATTTAAACAGAATGAGTTTGGGCTCACTTTCTCCAACAGGACCTAAGCTGCCCAACGAGCCCAGCAGCTCTCCCATCATGTCCTTACCCCTTATCAGTGCTACATCCCAAGTAAAATCAGCTTCTGGGGGCCTGATTCACCCTTGGCAGAAGGGACAAGACATGGCTTCTGTTTAATTTAAGTTGCACTTAAAATATTTTATCTTACAGTTTAGTGCTTAAGTGTTACTAAAGCAGTGCATAGACCTTGCTAGGTAATCTAGTTTTATCACCACACGCAAACAGCAAATCTACCCTTATTAGTGGAGTGACTGAAGAAGATGGGTGCTTCACTTCAAAAGCATAACAAAAGGGGTAATGACAGGTTTTTATTTTCTGTGCCTGATAGTCAGGCATGTTGATCTGAATACTGTCATTCTAACGGTTAACTCAGAGAAATGGCGGTAGTTATTTGCCTGGAAGTAAGATTATTATTGTTGCTGCTATTATTATTATCGTTGTTATTATTATTGTTGTTGGTGGTGGTGGTGGTGGTTTTGTTGTTGTTGTTATTATTATGCATTTAAAATGTTTCCAGTCAGGATTTAGACTGTAAAAGACCCAAATCACAGACTTCAGGTTGTGTGGCAAAACAAAAGTTCCTACAGTGAGGATGAAGTGATTTCTCCGTACATGGAAGTTTCTTTTTAGCCCCGCTCTGTAGCTGTTCAGTAGCCAACCAGATTAATTTTCACGTGCTGTAAAGAAAAGTTAGGTCTTGAACACACATGTTAAAACACATGCATGTTGAGTGAGATTTTTACTTCGGATTGGTTTGGGTTTTGGGGTTTTTTAAGAATTACTTGTCTTTGTTATTCTGAAACTTTATTTCAAGTCCTGGCTGGGCTGCAGAAGAGGAGAGAATAAGAAGCTGACACAAACCGGGAAGTTACCTGAGCATTTAAATGTGATTTAACACAGAGTTTTGCTGGAGATTCTTTTTGGTTCCTGCTGTTTTCCAAATCGCTTCATGCATAACCAGTCACAGCAGGAAATACAATTAAACAAAAATGCCTGTCCAGAGAGGCACAGATCTGAGCGTTACATCTTCCCTACCAGAGGGCAGAGCTGTTCAGCATTAAGGGCAATGTGGTTTTTCTGTCCGTTTGGTAGTGATTTGACTCTCAGGAAAATAAGGCTTTTCAAGTTTAAATGGTGTAGGCGTTTGCAGCACAACTACCACCTTTGGGTGTAAGTCACTGAATTGTCATGCCTCTTTCCAGCATTATCTTTAAAGTTGTTAGAGGGAAATATATTGTGCCGGAGGCAACAGCCCAGGAGAGGTGAGGCTGCTGCAGCTCCCTGCCCCAGGTCCAACTGAGAAATTGTATTCCCAGTGGGTACATGCATACAGAGCAGGCACATACACCACAGGTGTGGATACCTGCAGGTTAGGGTTAGGGTTATGGTTGGGTCATGTGGTGTATATGCATAGATACGTGGCCAAAAAAAACCAACCCCAACCCTTGAGGATTACAAGAGTCTCTAGATATGTTGCAGAGGTCTGCACTTTTGCAATCCCAAGTAGTCACCGAAGTCCAGAGAGCAGTGGTCTTTCCCACAGCATTCTGCTTGAGAAGCTGGCTGCCCATGGCCTGGACAGGCGTACTCATTGCTGGGTAAAGAACTGGCTGGATGGCCGGGCCCAAAGAGTTATTGTGAATGGAGCTAAATCCAGTTAGAAGCCAGTCACAAGTGGTGTTCCCCGGGGTTCAGTGTTGGGGCCAGTTCTGTTTAACATCTTCATCAATTACCTGGACATGGGGATAGAGTTTGCAGATGACACCAAGCTGGGCGGGAGTGTTGATCTGCTCAAGGGTAAGAAGGCTTTACAGAGGGATATGAACAGGCAGGATTGATGGGCTGAGGACAATTGTATGAGGTTCAACAAGGCCAAGTGCTGGGTCCTGCACTTGGGTCACAGCAACCCCATGCAACGCTTCAGGCTTGGGGAAGAGTGGTTGGAAAGCTGCATGGTGGAAAAGGACCTGGGGGTGTTGTTTCACAGCCGGTTGAATATGAGCCAGGAGTGTGCCCAGGTGGCCAAGAAGGCCAATGGCATCCTGGCTTGTATCAGGAATAGTGTGGCCAGCAGGACCAGGGAAGTGATCATGCCCCTGTACTGGTGAGGCCGCACCTTGAATACTGTGTTCAGTTTTGGGCCTCTCTCTACAAGAAGGACGTTGAGGCACCAGAACATGTCCAGGGGAGAGCAAGAAAGCTGAAGGCTCTGGAGCACAGGGCTGATGGCGAGCGGCTGAGGGAGCTGGGGTTGTTCAGCCTGGAGAAGAGGAGGCTGAGGGGAGACCTTATCGCCCTCTACAACCACCTGAAAGGAGGCTGTAGTGAGGTGGGGGTCGGCCTCTTCTCCCAAGTGACAAGCGGTAGAACAAGAGGAAATGGCCTCAAATTGCACTGGGGCAGGTTTAGTTTGGACATTAGGAAAAATTTCTTCACTGAAAGAGTTATCAGGCACTGGAATGGTCTGACCAGGGGAGGGGTTGAGTCCCCATCCCTGGAGGTATTTAAAAGACGGGTTGATGAGGTGCTTAGGGATGTGGTTTAATGGTGCACAGGTACAGTTGGACTCGATGATCTTAAAGGTCTTTTCCAACCAAATGATTCTACGATTCCTTGGGATTTACAAAGGACTTCGGGAAAAGTCCTTGCTGAGCGAGTCGGGAGGGTGGGGGGCTGCCCTCCGCGGGGGCGAGTCTGGTGGCTGGGCTGCCCTGCAGCGCCGCGCCCTCACGGCCTGCAGCCGGACCTCCGGCTGGA
>NW_009258484.1:4975795-4976021 GCF_000687185.1 Egretta garzetta | reverse complement strand
AGCCCCGCAGGGCAGCCCCGGGGTGAATTCGGGACGGCAGCGAGCCGGGAGATGCTCGGGTTAAAGGCGACCTCCAAGCGGTTGCGGAGGACGGGGGCTGCGGCGCGAAGATGAGGAAGGGCCGGGGCCGCCTCCCGCGGAGAGCCGAGGCTCACGCCCAGGGATTTCGGCGCGGCTGGGGCCTTCGCCGAGAAGGTTCAAAACCTTTCCCTGGCGCGTTTCTGCC